>NC_058521.1:582341122-582644152 GCF_904849725.1 Hordeum vulgare subsp. vulgare
CTCTTACAAAAAAAATGAAAATTCTTTTCGTGAGCAGAAAGTTTCTGTCTTTTCCAGCATGACCAAACGATCATCCCCAAGACTAATCATAACGGTTTTGCTTGGCACAAACGCAAAAAGAAACACAAAAAACACAATCATAACAGAATTATGAAAGCGTGGAAAACACAAAACAGAAAGAAAAAGGATAGATTCGTTGGGTTGCCTCCCAACAAGCACTTTTGTTTAACGCCCTTAGCTAGGCGAAAGTGATGGAATCACGTATAGTCATCTTTGGTGCTCAAACCATAAGTAGTGTGATCATTTATCATCTTAAGGTTTGGTCTTTATTAGATGACTCACCACTAGCTTTAGGAACAAAAACAGGCTTGACGATCTTTTTGAGAGTAAGATTTGGAGTATTTTGCACAGCGGCAAAAGCGGAACCCAAGTTGGTTATGACATCTTCTAATTTGCCAAGTCTAGAAGAATCATTAACGATAAGTTCCTTCTCCTTTAAATTTTTCAAAAAGTTTCCCACTTTGGATCTGTACTGAGTAATTTGATTATGGATCTTTCTATCCAAACCCTCAATAAGTTCAACTGTGGCAATTTTGTTTTCAATAGCGTCAAGCCTTTGCATCACGTGTTCCAAGGTCAAGATAGTTCCATTAACCATGAGCGGGGGTGAGCCTACCAAATTAATGATAGCTCTATAGGAGTCAATAGTATGGCTCCCCAAAAAGTTCCCGCCTACAATGGTATCAAGGATATACCTATTCCAAGGAGAAATTCCAACATAGAAACTGCGAAGGAGGACGGTAGCGGATTGCTTACGAGTAGATCTACTTTGAGCATTGCAAATCCTATACCAAACGTCCTTCAAATTTTATTCCTCATTCTGCCTGGAATTGAGAACTTCATTTTCAGGGGCGTCGTTTGGAGTGGTGGCTCTAGCCATTGATGGACTATCTCACACACAAACGAGTAGGAAGAGAGAGTGAAACAGGCAAAAGAAAACGGCAAATCTGAAGTGGGGGAGAGGAAAACGAGAGGCAACTGGCAACAAAAGTAAATGCAAGAGAAGAGTTTGTGAGACCTACTTGGATAGATCTTGATTTCTCCTCACCGGCAACGGCGCCAGAAATACTTCTGCTAC
The DNA here is from genome assembly GCF_904849725.1 of Hordeum vulgare subsp. vulgare. NCBI lineage: Eukaryota > Viridiplantae > Streptophyta > Magnoliopsida > Poales > Poaceae > Hordeum > Hordeum vulgare. Next base: position 582,342,261 of record NC_058521.1, read on the forward strand.
TGCAACAAAAGACCTTCCAACGACGCCAGAAATAGGCAGGTGGACGGGAGAATACTTGGCTTGATCTTTCTGCTGCGGCTACGCCTGAAGGGACTTCCTAGGCAAGTATGCAAAGGATTTCCCTCGTGGCCTTGGAGGCTTGCGTTGGTGTTCCCTCGAAGCGGAAAGGGTGATGTAGCATAGCGGTGGTAAGTATTTCCCTCAGTTTGAGAACCAAGGTATCAATCCAGTGGAGGAGTATCTCAAGATCCTGCACAAACACAAAAACTTGCTCCCAACGCTATGAAGGGGTTTTCAATCCCTTATAGATTGTTTGCCAAGTGAGAACTAAAAGCAACAAAGTAACAAAGCAAAGTAAAAGCGGAGATGTAAACGATGGATGTGAATAGACCCGGGGGCCGTAGTGTTTACTAGTGGCTTCTCTCATGAAAGCAAGTAGACGGTGGGTGAACAAATTACTGTCGAGCAATTGATAGAACCGCGCAAAGTCGTGACGATATCTATGCAGTGATTATTTCTATAGGCATCACGTCCAAAACAAGTAGACCGATACTGTCTGCATCTACTACTATTACTCCACAGGTGGACCGCTATCCAGCATGCATCTAGTGTATTAAGTCCATAAGAACAGAGTAACGCCTTAAGCAAGATGACATGATGTAGAGGGATAATCTCAAACCAATGATAAAAAAACCCATATTTTTACCCTTGATGGCAACTACTTGATGTGTGCCTTGCTGCTCCTACTGTCACTGGGAAAGGTCACCACATGGCAGAACCCAAAACCAAGCACTTTTCTCATTGCAAGAATCATAGATCTAGTTGGCCAAACAAAACCCAAGACTCGGAGAGACTTACGAGGATATCTACTCATGCATATAAGAAATCAGCAAAGACTCAAATATATATCATAGATAATCTGATCACAAATCCACAATTCATCGGATCTCGACAAACACACCACCAAAGAAGATTACATCGGATAGATCTCCATGAAGATCATGGAGAACTTTGTATTGAAGATCCAAGAGAGAGAAGAAGCCATCTAGCTACTAACTACGGACCCGTAGGTCTAAAGTGAACTACTCACGAGTCATTGGAGGGGCAATGATGATGATGAAGAAGCCCTCCAACTCCAAAGTCCCCTCCGGCAGGGCGCCGGGAAGAGTCTCCAGATGAGATCTCACGGAATCGGAAGCTTGCGGCGGCGGAAAAGTATTTTCGAGGCTCCCCTGATTTTTTGCGGAATATTTGGGAATTTATAGGCCAAAGACCTAGGTCAGGGGGCGGCCAGGGAGGCCACAAGCCTGCCCACCGCCGCCTCCCCCCTGGTGGCGGAGTGGGGGCTTGTGGGCTCCCTGGAGCCCACCTGGCTTGGCCCAAAAGCCCCGTGGTCTTTTTCCGTTCGGGAAAAAAACATTTCGGGGTTTTTCTTCCGTTTGGACGTCGTTCCAAAATCAGATATGAAAAGAGTCAAAAACACGGAAAAAACAGGAACTGGCACTTGGCACTGAATCAATAAGTTAGTCCCACAAAACATATAAAAGGTACATAAAACAACCAAAGAGGACAAGATAACAGCGTGAAACCATCAAAAATTATAGATACGTTTGAGACGTATCAGCTGCGGTGGCAAAGTTGTGTCAAATCATCCCGAATACCACTGTATATATAGGAGGGAGGGGGAGGGACCTGCCTTGAGGCTCAAGGGAGCCTCAAGGGGTTGGCCGAAGGGGGGAGGAGGAGTCCTCCTCCTATCCTAGTCCAACTAGGATTGGAAGGTGGAGTCCTTCTCCACTTTCCCACTTTCCCCCCTTTTTTCCTTTTTTTTGATTCCTGCGCATAGGGCCTCTTAGGCTGTCCCACGAGCCCACTAAAGGCTGGTGTGGCACCCCTAAGACCTATGGGCTTCCCCCGGGTGGGCTGCCCCCCCCCCCCCGATGATCATCCGGAACCCATTCGTCACTCCCGTTACATTCCCGGTAATGCCGAAAACTTTTCGGTAATCAAATGAGGTCATCCTATGTATCAATCTTCGTCTCCTGACCATTCTGGAAACCCTCGTGACGTCTATGATCTCATCCGGGACTCCGGACAACATTCGCTAACCAACCATATAACTCAAATACGCATAAAACATCGTCGAACCTTAAGTGTGCAAACCCTGCGGGTTCGAGAACTATGTACACATGACCCGAGAGACTCCTCGGTCAATATCCAATAGCGGGACCTGGATGCCCATATTGGATCCTACATATTCTCCGAAGATCTTATCGGTTGAACCTCAGCGCCAAGGATTCATATAATCCGGTATGTCATTCCCTTTGTCCTTCGGTATGTTACTTGCCCGAGATTCGATCGTCGGTATCCGCATACCTATTTCAATCTCGTTTACAGGCAAGTCTCTTTACTCGTTTCGTAATACAAGATCCCGTGACATACACTAAGTCACATTGCTTGCAAGGCTTGTGTGTGATGTTGTATTACCGAGTGGGCCCCGAGATACCTCTGTGTAACACAGAGTGACAAATCCCAGTCTTGATCCATACTAACGCAACGGGCACCTTCGGAGATACCTCTAGAGCATCTTTATAGTCACTCAGTTACGTTGTGAAATTTGATACACACAAGGCATTCCTCTGGTGCCAGTGACTTTTATGATCTCATGGTCATAGGAATAAATACTTGACACGCAGAAAACAATAGCAATAAAACGACACGATCAATATGCTACATTCATAGTTTGGGTCTTGTCCATCACATGATTCTCCTAATGATGTGATCCCATTATCATGTGACAACACTTGCCTATGGTCAAGAAACCTTGACCATCTTTGATCAACGAACTAGTCAACTAGAGGCTCACTAGGGAGAGTGTGTTTTCTATGTATCCACACATGTATTTGAGTTTCCAATCAATACAATTCTAGCATGGATAATAAATGATTATTATGAACAAGGAAATATAATAATAACTAATTTATTATTGCCTCTAGGCTATATTTCCAACAGTCTCCCACTTGCACTAGAGTCAATAATCTAGTTCACATCACCATGTGATTTCAACGAATCCAACACCTATATAGTTCTGGGGTCTGATCATTTCTTGCTCGTCAGAGAGGCTTTAGTGAACGGTTCTAAAACTTTCAGATCCATGTGTTCTTTACAAATATTTATGTCATCTTATAGATGCTGCTACTACGTGCTATTCGGAAATACTCCAAATATCTACTCTACTATACGAATCCATTTCATTACTCATAGTTATTCGGATTAGTGTCAAAGCTTGCATCGACGTAACCCTTTACGACGAACTCTTTAACCACCTCCATAATTGAGAACAATTCCTTAGTCCATTAGTTACTAAGGATAACTTTGACCGTTGTTGAGTGATTCAATCCTGGATCACTCTATGTACCTCTTAACTGACTTGTTGCAAGGCACACATCAGGTGCGGTACACAGCATGGCACACTGTAGAGTCTACGGCTAAGGCATAGGGGACGACCTTCGTCCTTTCTCTTTCTTCTACCGGGGTCGGGTTTTGAGTCTTACTCAAATTCACACCTTACAACACAACCAAGAACTCCTTCTTTGCTGATCTATTTCAAACTCCTTCAAAAATTTGTCAAGGCATGCATTTCATTTGAAAGTTATGTTTAGCATTTTGATCTATCGCCATAGATCTTGATGCTCAATGTTCAAGTAGCTCTATCCAGGTCTTCCTTTGAAAACCCCCTTTCAAACAACCTTTTATGCTTCATAGAAATTCTACATTACTTCTGATCAACAATATGTCAACCACATATACTTTATCAGAAATACTATAGTGCTCCCACTCACTTCTTGGAAATACAAGTTTCTCATAAACCTTGTACAAATCCAAAAGCTTTGATCATCACATCAAAGCGTATATTCCAACTCCGAGATGCTTGCACCAGTCCATAAAAAGGATCGCTGGAGCTTGCATACTTGTTAGTATCCTTAGGATCGACAAAACCTTCTAATTGTATCACATACAATCTTTCCTCAAGGAAACCGTCGAGGAAACAATGTTTGACTTCCTATGTGCAATATTTCATAAATAATGCAGCAACTACTAACATAATTCCAATAGACTTTTAGCATCGCTACGAGTGAGAAAGTCACATCATAGTCAACTCTTTGATCTTGTCGAAAACATATTTGCGACAAGTCAAGCTTTTCTTAATAGTGACTTATCACCATCATCGTCTGTCTTCCTTTTAAAGAACGATCTTTATTTAATAGTCTTACTACCATCAAGTAGTTCTTCCAAAGTCTACACTTTGTTTTATACATGGATCCTTTCTTGGATTTCATGGCCTCCAGCCATTTGTCGGAATCCGGGCCCACCATTGCTTCTCCATAACTCGTAGGTTCATTGTTGTTCAACAACATGACCTCTAAGACAGGGTTACTGTACCACTTTGTAGTAGTACGCGACTTTGTCGACCTACGAGGTTTGTAGTAACTTCATCCGAAGGTCTAACGATCACCATCATTAGCTTCCACTTCAATTGGTGTAGGCGCCACATGAACATCTTCCCGCGCCCTGCTACACACTGGTTGAGGTGACGGTTCACTAACCTCATTAAGTTCCACTACCCTCCCACTCAATTCTTTCGAGAGAATATTTTCCTCGAGAAAGGATCCTTTTCTAGAAACAAATACTTCGCTTCTGAATCTGAGGTAGGAGATGTATCCAACTGTTTTGGATATCCTATGAAGATGCATTTATCCGCTTTGGGTTCGAGCTTATCAAACTGAAACTTTTTCACATAAGCATCGCAGCCCCAAACTTTCAAGAAACGACAACTTAGGTTTCTCCAAACCATAGTCTATATTGTGTCATCTCAACGGAAATACGCGGTGCCTTATTTAAAGTGAATGCGGTTGTCTCTAATGCATAACCCATAAACGATAGTGGTAATTTGATAAGAGACATCATAGTATGCACCATATCAAAATAGGGCATGGCTATGACGTTCAGACACATCATCACACTATGGTGTTCCAGGTGGCATGAACTGCGAAACAATTTTCACTTTCTCTTAACTGCGTACCAAAAACTCGTAACTCAGATATTCATCTCTATGATCATATCGTAGACAGTTTATCCTCTTGTCACGACGATCTTCACTCTGAAATTGCTTTGAACTTTTCAATATTTCAGACTTGTGATTCATCAAGTAAATACTCCTGTATCTACTCAAATAGTCAGTGAAGTAAGAACATAACGATATCCACTTCGTGCCTTAGCACTCATTGAACTGCACACATCAAAAATGCATTACTCCCAACAAGTTACTCTCTTGTTTCATGTGGCATGTTTTGCATGTCTCAAGTGATTCAAAATCAAGTGAGTCCAAATGATCCATCTCTATGGAGTTTCTTCATGCATTTTATACCAACAGGTATGGTTTGCATGTCCCAAACGTTTCAAAAATGATTGAGTACAAAGATCCATCGGCATGGAGCTTCTTCATGCATTTTATACCAACATGACTCAAGTGGCAGTGCCACAACTAAGTTGTACTATCATGATTACTTTGTATCTTTTGGCACCAATATTATGAACATGTGTAACACAACGATCGAGATTCAATAAACCATTGAGGGTAATTATTCAAGCAAATAGAATAACTATTATTCTCTTTAAATGAATAATCGTATTGCAATAAACACGATCCAATCATGTTCATGCTCAATGCAAACACCAAATAACAATTATTTAGGTTTTACCACCAATCCCGATGATAGAGGGAGCGTGCGATGTTTGATCACATCAACCTTGGAAACACTTCCAACACGTATCGTCACCTCGCCTTTAGCTAGTCTCCGTTTATACCGTAGCTTTCATTTCGAGTTACTAATCACTTAGTAACCGAACCGGTATCCAATACCCTCGTGCTACTAGGAGTACCAGTAAAGTACACATCAATATCATGTATATCAAATATACTTCTGTCGACTTTGCCATCCTTCTTATCTACCAAGTATCTAGGGTAGCTCCGCCTCAGTGACCGTTCCCCTCATAACAGAACCATTTAGTCTCGGGTTTGGGTTCAATCTAGGGTTTCATTAGAGCAGCAACTGGCTTGCCGTTTCATGAAGTATCCCTTTTAGCCCTTGCGCTTCTTGAAACTAGTGGTCTTACTAACCATCAACAATTGACGTTCCTTCTTGATTTCTACTTTCGTAGTGTCAAACATTGTGAATCGCTCAAGGATCATCATATCTATCCTTGATATGTTATAGTTCATCACGAAGCTCTAGCAGCTTAGTGGCAGTGACTTTGGAGAACCATCACTATCTCACCTGGAAGACCTACTCCCACTTGATTCAAGCGATTGTTGTACTCAGACAATCTGAGAACATGCTCAATGATTTGAGCTTTTCTCTTTTAATTTGTAGACAAAGAATCTTGTCGGAGGTCTCATACCTCGCAACAAGGGCACGAGCATGAAATCTCAGTTTCATCTCTTAGAACATCTCATATGTTTCGCGATGTTTCAAAACATTTTCGGCGCATTGCTTCTAAGCTATTAAGTATTATGCACTGAACTATCACGTAGTCATCAAAAACGTGTATGTCAGATGTTCGCAACATCCACAGACGACGCTCAAGGTGCAGCACACTGAGCAGTGCATTAAGGACATAAGCCTTCTGCGCAGCAATGAGGACAATCCTTAGTTTTACGGACTCAATCCGCACAGTTTCTACTATCAACTTTCAACTAAATTTTCTCTAGGAACATATAAAAACAATAGAGCTATAGCGCAAGCTACATCGTAATTCGCAAAGACCATTAGACTATGTTCATGATAATTATTTCAATTAATCATATTACTTAAGAACTCCCACTCAAAAAGTACATCTCTCTAGTCATCTTAGTGGTACATGATCCAAATCCACTATCTCAAGTCCGATCATCACGTGAGTCGAGACTAGTTTCAATGGTAAGCATCTCTATGCTAATCATATCAACTATATGATTCATCCTCGACCTTTCAGTCTCTTGTGTTCCGAGGCCATGTCTGCACATGCTAGGCTCATCAAGTTTAACCCGAGTGTTCCGCGTGTGCAACTGTTTTGCACCCGTTGTATGTGAACGTTGAGTCTATCACACCCGATCATCACGTGGTGTCTCGAAACGACAAACTGTCGCAACGGTGCACAGTTGGGGAGAACACAATTTCGTCTTGAAATTTTAGTGAGAGCTCACCTCATAATGTTACCGTCGTTCTAAGCAAAATAAGGTGCATAAAAGGATTAACATCACATCCAATTCATAAGTGACATGATATGGCCATCATCATGTGCTTCTTGATCTCCATCACCAAAGCACCGGCACGATCTTCTTGTCACCGGCGCCACACCATGATCTCCATCATCATGATCTCCATCAATGTGTCGCCATCGGGGTTGTCGTGCTACTCATGCTATTACTACTAAAGCTACGTCCTAGAAATATAGTAAACGCATCTGCGAACACAAACGTTAGTTTAAAGACAACCCTATGGCTCCTGCCGGTTGTCGTACCATCGACGTGCAAGTCGATATTAACTATTACAACATGATCATCTCATACATCCAATATATCACATCACGTCGTTGGCCATATCACATCACAAGCATACCCTGCAAAAACAAGTTAGACGTCCTCTAATTGTTGTTGCATGTTTTACGTGGTTGCCATGGGTATCTAGTAGGATCGCATCTTACTTACGCAAACACCACAACGGAGATGTATGAATTGCTATTTAACCTCTCTCCAAGGACCTCCTCGGTCAAATCCGATTCAACTAAAGTTGGAGAAACCGACACTCGCCAGTCATCTTTGAGCAACGGAGTTGCTCGTAGCGATGAAACCAGTCTCTCGTAAGCGTACGAGTAATGTCGGTCCGGGCCGCTTCGATCCAACAATACCGCAGAATCAAGAAAAGACTAAGGAGGGCAGCAAATCGCACATCACTGCCCACAAAAACTTTTGTGTTCTACTCGAGATGACATCTACACATGAACCTAGCTCATGATGCCACTGTTGGGGAACGTGGTACGGGAAACAAAAATTTTCCTACACGCAGGAAGACCTATCATGGTGATGTCCATCTACGAGAGGGGATTTGGATCTACGTACCTTTGTAGATCGCACAGCAAGAAGCGTTAAGAAATGCGGTTGATGTAGTGGAACGTCCTCATGTCCCTCGATCCGCCCCGCGAACCGTCCCACGAACCGTCCCGCGATCCGTCCCACGATCCGCTCCGATCTAGTGCCGAACGGACGGCACCTCCGTGTTCAGCACACGTACAGCTCGATGATGATCTCGGCCTTCTTGATCCAGCAAGAGAGATGGAGAGGTAGATGAGTTCTCCGGCAGCGTGACGGCGCTCCAGAGGTTGGTGGTGATCTATCTCAGCACGGCTCCGCCCGAGCTCCGCAGAAATACGATCCAGAGGAAAAACCATGGAGGTATGTGGTCGGGCTGCCGTGGCAAAGTTGTCTCAAATCAGCCCTAATACCTCAGTATATATATGAGTGAGGGGGGACCTGCCTTGAGGTTCAAGGGAGACTCAAGGGGTCGGCCGAAGGGGGGGAGGAGGAGTCCTCCTCCAATCCTAGTCCAACTAGGATTGGAAGGTGGAGTCCTTCTACACATTCCCACTTCCCCCCTTTTTTTCCTTTTCTTTTGATTCCTGCGCATAGGGCCTCTTGGGCTGTCCCACCAGCCCACTAAGGGTTGGTGCGGCACCCCTAAGGCCTATGGGCTTCCCCCGGGTGGGCTGCCCCCCTCCCCCCGGTGAACATCCGGAACCCATTCGTCACTCCCGGTATAATCCCGGTAATGCCGAAAACTTTCCGGTAATCAAATGAGGTCATCCTATATATCAACTTCGTCTACGGACCATTCTAGAAACCCTCGTGACGTCCGTGATCTCATCCGGGACTCCGAACAACATTCGGTAACCAACCATATAACTCAAATACGCATAAAACATCGTCGAACCTTAAGTGTGCAGACCCTGCGGGTTCGAGAACTATGTAGACATGACCCGTGAGACTCCTCGGTCAATATCCAATAGCGGGACCTGCATGCCCATATTGGATCCTACATATTCGCCGAAGATCTTATGGGTTGAACCTCAGTGCCAAGGATTCATATAATCCCGTATGTCATTCCCTTTGTCCTTCGGTATGTTACTTGCCCGAGATTCGATTGTCGGTATCCGCTTACCTATTTCAATCTCGTTTACCGGCAAGTCTCTTTACTCGTTCCGTAATACAAGATCCCGTGACATACACTAAGTCACATTGCTTGCAAGGCTTGTGTATGATGTTGTATTACCGAGTGGGCCCCAAGATACCTCTTCGTCACACGGAGTGACAAATCCCAGTCTTGATCCATACTAACTCAACAGGCACCTTCAGCGATACCTGTAGAGCATCTTTATAGTCACCCAGTTACGTTGTGACGTTTGATACACACAAGGCATTCCTCCGGTGCCAGTGAGTTATATGATCTCATGGTCATAGGAATAAATACTTGACACGCAGAAAACAATAGCAATAAAACGACACGATCAATATGCTACGTTCATAGTTTGGGTCTTGTCTATCACATGATTCTCCTAATGATGTGATCCCGTTATCAAGTGACAACACTTGCCTATGGTCAGGAAACCTTGACCATCTTTGATCAACGAACTAGTCAACTAGAGGCTCACTAGGGATAGTGTGTTGTCTATGTATCCACACATGTATTTGAGTTTCCAATCAATACAATTCTAGCATGGATAATAAATGATTATTATGAACAAGGAAATATAATAATAACTAATTTATTATTGCCTCTAGGGCATATTTCCAACATCATCATCCTCTTCTTCTTCATTGTATTCCATCATAACCCCTCTTTCTCCGTGCTTGGTCCAAAAATTATAGTGTGGCATGAAATCCTTCTCAAGCAGTTGCAAGTGATGGGCTTTCGAGGAAATGTAATCCTTCGTATTCCCACAAACAGTACATGATCAATACATAAAACCATTCTGCTTGTTTACCTCACCCACTTCGAGAAAATTATGCATGCCATTAATGTAGTTGGAGGTGCGTAGATCACGGTATATCCATTGCCGGTTCATCTGCATGCATTATATAATTAAGTATATAAAAAAACCATTACAGAACATCATGAATAGAGAAGTGATCAAATGAATACAAGTTCATCATCACATTAAAACCAAAGTTCAGTAGTGATCAAATGTTATTACTGAAAAAACATAATATACCACATCTAAATCATAGACCGGACGAGAGTTGACAGGGGCGGGTACCAAAACCATGGCACTATATAATAACAAACAATAATACAAGTAAGAAAATTATACAAGTATCTATATAAATCTTACAAGTCAGAATTTTTTCTCTAAAAAAAGATAATTAAGAACAAGAGGCTCACCACAATGGTGTTGGCGACAAGATTGGCATAGGCGATCGACGGGGGTGAGGACGCCGGGCACGGGGATGGGACGACACCCTACACATGTGCAAACTGAAAGTTAATTTGAGCTTAAATTGTGCATCTAAATCAAGTAAACTCCCACATACACTCCTCCACTAAAACCCACAAACCACACTACTTCTAGAGCATTTGAAATGAGCTAAACTAGTAGTCAGAGATGAGGATGAAGTTGCTAACCTTTTTACAAAACTTGGATAGTTGGTGCAGCTCCAAATCTAGACAAATCTTGGGGAAAAAGGAGCTTGGAGGTCGAGCTTGAAGAGGAGAGAATGCTTAAGTGTGGCTCGGACATTTCAGTGTACACCTCATGTGCATAGGAGGTGAGAACATAGTAGAACACATCTTCCACACGCTGACCGGCCAAAAAACAGAGGAGTGAGCGGGCAGGGACGAGCATATATATAGGCATTCTTTTAGTCCTGGTTGGTATCTAGAACCGGGACTGAAGACTGACTTTTAGTCCCAGTTCCACGCGCGAACCGGGACTAAAGGGGTTGCGTCAGGAGCCAGGCCCTTTAGTCCCAGTTGGTGGCTAGAACCGGGACTGGTGCCCGCCAAGGCCCGACCGGCGCCTTGGACGCTCGAACCGGGACTGATGCACGCATTAGTCCCAGTTCGTAAGTCGATCAGGACTGTTGCTCTGATCTGACAAAAACCAAAGCCCTGTTTTCTACTAGTGATAAGTACCAGACCGCAACAGCCATCAGATGATACAATCTAACTTGCCCGAGGACACATGTTTCGTGTGCAGGAAGACGAAGGAGATATTCAAGCATCGCCTCGCGCGCATGATCCACTCTGCAAGCTGGCTCAAAAACATCTTCCAACCCCAAACCCAACCAAACCTGTCTAGCTTTCTGACATTGGAAAAGCATATGTTTGACGCTCTCACGCAACTCGCATGTTGGGCATTTTGTATTTACCTTCATATGTCTATCAGCTAGGGTTACATGGTATGGTAGGGTACCATGAAGATCTCTTCAAAGAAAAGAAAATCACTTTGGTAGGGCAACCCAGTTTCCACACAACATCTCAAATTGGGTTAATATTAGCCGCACTAGGACGATCTATTGCAGCCCTTGATCCATATTTATCCTTCCATACTGCATAGTAAGCCGACCTAACCGAAAGAGCTACAGTTTTTGTCAGGTTCCAAGCAACAAAATCTGCCATATCATATGATTGTAGTGGGATAGAGAGGATAATCACATCCACCAGCCAAAAAGTATGTTCAACTAGTTGTATATTCCATTGACATGTGGTTGGGTCAATCAAATCAGACACCTTAGAGAGCAGTTGATTGCCCCTTCTAGTCACCGGCAATCTAGATGGAGACTGGTATCCATGCATCAGACCAAATATTAATATTTTTCCCATCTCCAACTCGCCAAACATATCCTAGCTTGAGTGTATTCGCTCCTTCCATAATGCTCTGCCATGTATAGGACGCCTCGTCCACTGCTGCTTGTGTCTTGTTTTTTTTTTACATTTGCATGGCTGGAGCATTTATGAGATAAAGAGGAAGGAAGTGCTTACACGCAGCATGTCAAGTACGGAGTAGGATATAGGACGTATCATGTCCACTGTTGTTCGTGTTTTGTGTTTTTTTGTATTTGCATGGACCGTGCCCTTTTATACCCCTAGATAACATCCCATCACATGTCTTGTTCATTAACAATCGTACATATAAACCAATACAAACTGGATATAACGATTGCATCTTAAATAGTTGTCGGTACAATAAAAAAAGAGGTGTGTCATGTGTACTTGCACGAAGATGAGCGAGTAGAAGAAATGTTATTTTTGAGAAAAAAGAATTGAGTCGCATATGTTGTATAATTTTAGCGATGGGTGCAATTATGCATGTGTACGTCACATGTAACTCGTGCACATGCGACTAGTAGAAAAATTGAGCATATTCATCAAGTTTGCGCACGTACAACTAACATGATAACATAAAAAAAGGAACATGCAATAGGTCCATTTTTAGTTGTAGTCGCTTTACACTTGCACTTGTACCTAGGTTACAACGCTTGCACTTGCATGTCTAGTGGAGAACGTGCAACTGGCTCTCACAACTCCCACCCGACCCCAGTTGTAGTCACATGCGCGCCCCTGCAGTTGCGCCCTTGAACCTTGCTCGACGACCCACTACCCGACCCCAATCATGCATTGCACCCGGGCTACGAGAGTTGCATGTCTAGTGGTGCACTTGCAACTGGCCGTGACAACCCCCAACAGACACCAGTTTCCGTGAAGTACGTGTCCCTACAGTTGTAGTTGGATTACAATGCTTGAAGTTGCATGCCTAGTGGTGAACATGCAAGTGGCTTGAGAACCTCGTCGTGACCATGTTAGCCACTTTGTGCTCGTCCGGTTGTGGTCACTCTATGGACGTGTGGTTGTAGTCCAGTTACGATGACTACTGTAGTTGCGTGTATAGTGATGGACATGTAAACCCCAGAGCTCCCCACTAACCCCAATTGCAGTAAAGTGTGTGCTCTTGCAGTTGTAGTCGGGTTACAACACTTGCAGTTGCATGTCTATTGGCGGACATGCAAAAGCCCGACAACCCCATCATGACCCCAGTTGCAATCGGGTTACAATGCTTGCACTTGCATGTCTTGTGATGGACATGCAACTGGTCCCCGATAACTCCCTCTCGACCTCAGTCGCAGTCACTTTGTACCCTACAACTCAAGTCGAGTTATACTGTCTGTAGTTGCATGTCTAGTGGTAACCATATAAGTAGCACCGACAACTCTCTTCCCAACCCCAACTGCGGTCGCTTTGTGCACATGCAGTTGCAATCAGCTTAAAATGCTTGCGATTGCATGCCTAGTGGTCGACATGCATTTGGCTCCAACAAGCCCCCATCCGACCCTAGACACATGCAATTGCAGTCGTGTTGCAATGTTTACAGTTGCATGTCTCACTCAGTTGCATGTCTCACTCATACACATGTGAGTATTTCCTGGATTAAATATGAAAAACAATGAAGTCATAGATTTGTGTTCTTTGTAGAACAACATGCAACTGCATGGCCTCAACTTTTAGCTGTTACATTTTAAAAATTCAAAAAAACTAAGAAATAAATAAGGGAAGGACAAAATAAGAAGGAAATTTAACGTAAGAAAACTATGTAGGAAATAGGGTAACATTGTTGAGGAAATAGGCAATTTTCCGAGTAGATTAATCCACGAGATAATAACTAGCATGACATTGACTAGACTAATAACATACTGATCATGAATTAATCTAGCACATACTACGCATATAGTTGATACATCTATGCATGCAAGTAGTACTGCTAGGATTGAAACGAACAGGAGTGGGATAAACGAGTTATACCATGCAATAGGCCAGTTGGTTGTAGCAGCGGCGTTGGCGACGGACGCAGCCATAGCAGCAGCATCCTCTGTCGCCTTCTTCTCAGCTTTAAGGGCTAGACGATCGGCCTCGGATGGTTCAGCCATGGCGATGACGAGGACGACGTGGACGTAGACGAAGCAGACGGATGGAGGCGAGCAGTCGCGTGATCGCTCCCCCAAAAACCTAATCGCCCCTCTCCCGTATAGGAACCGGAGAGGCGGGGTTTCAGAGGCATGCTCTCCCGTCGACCGTGTAGGCGGTGAACGGGACGGAATCGCCGGCGGCAGCAGCAGCAAAAGGAACGAGCGCATGAGGCAGAGGCGATCTAATCTCGTGACGGCGGCTAGGGTTGGCGTTAGCCCTGCTTATATAGGTAGCCGGGTGGAGAGACGTGGGCTGAACCCACGTCCGAGTCGGTAACAGCCCACGATGCGACGTTCAGATCGTGGCACATCCGTTAGGTATTCTCCGTTCCTGACCAACAAAAATAAGCACGTAGGTATGAGATCGGCTCGGCACATTCCCGCAACCCGCGGCGCGTCGGGAGGAGGCGGAGGAGGAGAACGAGTGCGCGAGGGCCTATATAATGTAGAAGAGAGACCCTTATAAAGGGGTTCAACTTCTTCTCCACTAGCGGGATGAGATTAAACTTCCCACCACCACCTTGTCATGCCACCACCTACATGGGTCCTTGGAGATTTCTGAAATTCTCTTATGGACCTAAAACCCACTACTAATTTCAACAAACATACGGTGTAATTAATGAATAAAAAAATATTAAAGAAAAAACTTAGAAATAAAATATAAAATGACAAATAAAATAAAAGAAAGAAGAAACAAAGAAATGAACAACCATTGTATCCGTGTACACGCTGTGTCTTCTTCTCTTACTTTCTACAACAGAAAAAGATGAAAAGAAGACGAATGAACAAATGTCGCCCGTCGATCCAGGTTATATCCAAAAATGGAAAATGACATGACGGTCCGCCGGCAATGTTAGTGGACGAATCAGAAAAAGGGGAACGAAAAAATGATCACGATGACCACACATAATGTCCACTTGAAAAACTGCTCAAGTCTTGACAAAATTTGATCCGATGGCTCATGGCCTGGACAAGGCTTAACAAAAACTCACGTTGTCACATAAAAAATAAAAATCGTACAAACAGAAAAACAAAGGCGAACAAAAAAAATGAAGAATGAGAAACCAAACTATGTAAAATAAAACAAGAAGTCTCTATCTCTCTAATAATAAAGTAAATAGTGCTTCTGGTCGTATGTCATTAAAATTACTCTAATATTATATTAAATTACCCACTATGCCATCCATCTTTACCTCTCCCCTAATAATAAAGCGTGCAACGCTTCTGTCGTCCGTCGTGGCATTTTTGCAAAAACACCCCTTGCTTTTCCGTTATTCAACCCGCAGTACGTTTCTAAGTTAAAAACGTTTCGGATTTACATAACCCCCTCTTCTTTCCCCCTTCCCCTTGTCCTTCGTAGGCTCAATTTCAATTTCACCGCGGCAGCTACCGATTCCCCACTCCATTACTGCTACTACCTATCTATCTAGGGTTAGTCAGCTCGGCAGTTTCATCGTCGCTGAATAGAGCGAGGTCGGTGTCGTCCGCGTCTCTGTCGCCTCCATCTTGAGCAGGCGAAGTTGCATCCTGAGCCATGTAGCAGAGAAAGTAAGCAAGTGGGTGATATGGACAGTGCCAGGGAAATGGATTTGGCAATGTACGGTTTGTGCACTTGCCTTGAAGGTGTGCACTTATTTTCTCAAAACCTCCTGCGCAACAGTCTTCTGCGTCCACCGAGATCCGAGGACAGACACCGGACTCGGTTGTTCGTCTTCGTTGGAGCTCACGACAGATACTATTTCTGTCAGATGATCGAATGGAGCTTGATTATCTTCACATCGATCGTGCTCATTCCTCTCAGTCTGAGTACAGCAGAACAGTCAGTTCATCGATAATTGTTACAGAGGATAAAGAATAGTAAACTACAGATAAGTAATTCATAGGCCAATCAAAATCTTCGATCTGTCGAGAGGGGTTAGAAATAATAAATTCATAAAGTATATGCAATGAATGCTTAGCAATAAAATGAACATACCTGAGATGCAGAATATCGTGGGCTAGGGACAATAAAATGGTCATCTATTGCAAATGTCTGCTCTTGGTCCAGAATCATGTTCTGTGCAGAAGACTGAGCCTCCCCCTGCCACTCTGGAACTGCATGACTGCTATATAAGTCGTGTTCACCACATAAACTAAAGGGCAACCCGGTGCATGTAGCTCCCGCTTGCGCAGGGTCCGGGGAAGGTATGACCACTTCGGTGCATGTAGTTCACCACATAAACTATGGTCAGAATTTCCATCATGCTCAAGTTTTCCTCCAGTTTCAGATAGCTCTGGCACTGCACCGCTGTAAGTTGGTTCTTCAAAATTCACATGTATCTCGCGCTCAGTCACCACACTTTGCGCTTCATCCAGAGATTGCACATCGCTTTCATCAGAGCGATATGTCGAACTTCTGACTAACGATCTCCTTGGTCTGTCCTGATCAGATCTTCAGAATTATATGGCCCTGATCCGATGATGCTCTCTGCCATAGAATACTCACCATGCGTGCAACTTGCTTTTACTGCACAGGAAGTTACACTTCGTCTCGTAACTATTCATGATCGTACAGGAAGTTGGTGACATAGGTGCAGTCCTCTTCGTCTCGTGGTACTGCATCGACCGAGCAGAGCCCTCCATCTACCTGAATTTTACTGCACTTCTATCTTGTCAATTTCACTTCACTTCAATCTTCACATCTATCTATCTGAATTTTACTGCACTTCAGTCTTCATTCAAGCCACTATGGCAGTGGTGTATCGTTTAGTACTGACTTGGTTCACAATGGTCAGTGTGCAAGGTGACCTTACCTGAGATGGCAAAGTCCGTGGCCAGAGCCATCGATGGCCTGCGCAGCCGCTACAACATCCCACTTACAACAGCTTAGCATACAGTTTCTGCTACGTCTCTGAATTGGTAATCACCTCTCTTGTTTTGAAATTGGCATCCTGTATGCGTTTGGTCATGTTCAGTAAATTTGCAGATGTTAGTATCTACCAGGGACAGTAATTGTTGGTTACAGGTTACCATAGTGTCGTGCTTCTTGGTGGATTCGTCACACTGATAAAACCGCTTGACTTCTGGATTGTTACCACTTTTGTTGTTGTTATTATTTTCAGACAAAACTCTGAAAATTGTCAGTACACATGTCTGCAATTTAGAGTGGAATTCATCAAGTATCTATCTCAACATTTCCTCACAAATTCGCAAGATCATCCGAACAGTAAACGTGTGCAATTTTGCTGCTTCTGTTTTTGTCAATTTTAGTGTTTGGTTTCACGGAGATCGTTTGGGAGGAGTTCATGATCATGTTCATGTCAATTTTTAGCAGTATGGTTTAGAGACCGGTAATTACTTTGTCAAACACACATATTCATGTCTTGATATGCATTTTCATTGTTGGTTATCTATGAGAACGTTTAGTATATAGAGAATTGTTCCATGAAGCAGCTAAACAAAAAATATTGTTTTCATTTGTGATAGTTTGCGATATGCAGAGATAGATATATCAAAGTTTGTAATGGCTCATGGCCAAACATATGAAACTGTTTTAATACTTTTTTCCTTTTCTTATCATCGTATATATACAAATTAGAACCTTTCAAAAGATCTGCATATTTCAGGTTTAGGAGGATGTAGAGAGAAAGACGTTCATACAATTCAGTGCAGGGTCAACAGGCTTGTTCCTAAATTTTGATGATTATTAGAGAGAAAGAGAGAGGATATGGTGACCAAAATTCTATGTGTTTGCGCCGTGTATGTGTTGGGCAGTGGTAGATTAAATATATTTTGGAATAGGACCTCGCAAGGGATGGAGACTGGCATGAATTGTTTTTTCTAAGGAGCGAATAGGCGCAACCCTTTATGATTTTTGAAGTTTGGACAGAGTGATGAAACCTTCGCTGCCTAATCCCTAGATTGCCATGAGGGTTCCCATCACCGCGCCTGCCAAGCTTGAGCTCCTCGGGAATGCCACCAAGCTGGTAAGCTTCTCATATCTTCCATCCTTTATTTAGCCTTTGCAAATATGCATTCAGTTTAGAGCATCAAAAGAACACTAATAATATATATTTTTGGGCCCAAATAGCATTTACATTAATAGTGATTCTTGTGAGAAGAAAAATATTATAGGTTGATTCTTGTTGTTACAGTACCAACTTATCTCAGAAACAAAGAAGCACCAAGCTGGACTGCTGGCCGAGGAGATGCATATGTGGGCACTTTCTGCTGGCTAATTTCAGAAGAAAATTAACTGCTTATATATTTGCAAAAGCAACATAGAGGAAATGTTAGAAAACTTAGCAAGAAAATGGTATGCGAGGATTATAATGTGTTGCACTTTCTGCTGTAAACTGTATAGTGTGTTTTAAAGTAGCTTTATCCTATTTTCGCTTGAATAGAAAGGAGAAAGAAATGTCCAAGAAGCCGGATGTATTGCTGCAACTGATAGGTCACCTACTCCTTTGAATACCATTCATATCGTACTTAACTCAATGAGCAAATTGCGGACTACAGTTATCTTCCATGTCTATGTGAAATAATTGTGATAGTTTCATAACATCAAATGGTCTAAGCTGCATCCAATACATGGACAACAGCATGACCGACGTGTTCAAGAAACCGATAATATTACATGTCAGTGTAGATATGGGTTTTCTTCTTTCATCAAATGCAGCTATGTTATACTAACAACCCATGTTTGCATGTCCTAATTTATGTATACAAAAGCTGTATCTTTTGTTGAGGTATATTATAATATTATATGTATGTACGTGCATGTTGCACAGAGATGTTATTTCACATGCATGAATTCTAATTTAAATTTAAAGTTAGGCACGCCTAATCTCACACACCACAAAATTTCCTTACTGTTCACTGCATCTTTTATCTCCAATTTGGATAGAGTCTAAGCAATAACTCTTTGATTTGTCTTCAAAAGTTTGCTAGAGGCTATAGATGACCTTCTGCTTTTTCTTCAATAATTTTTTAGAGTGAAACAATATGAACTGGTTTTCCCATGAGGGCTATTTCTTTTTATTTGATAGATTCTATAGTCATGTACTATCATTTCATGTTTCCACCATTAGATGTGCCTTTCTTATTGAGCTATAGTTGGATGAACTTTTGTTGGTGTGGGATGTGTCTACTTGGGCATGAATGGACATATTGATCTGACCTCGTTTGAGATGTTCTTTTATACTTGATGTTCTTTTATACTTGACTCAGGAAGGACAATGGATCGGTCTTCACCATCTCTGGTCAGTGATGACAATCGATAACGTTTCTGTTAAAAATTATTCGTAACTACTAGCAGCATTCTATAATTTGTATCGGCATTTTTTTCTCTTTTTAAGAAAGGCTTGTATCAAGCTGTCGTGTCGCGACCTAGGAAGGACAATGGGTCGGTCTTCACCACAGATAAAAACAGCCCAACTTTTTGCAAGCTGCCTTATTTCTGTTACTTTTAGAGGAAAGATAGCAATTTCAGTCATTACAGTCATGTTGCACGAACATTGCTTGATCGAGTGCGTCAAGATCATAATTGCTAGACTGAAAGGTCACATTGACCTTATTTTTGACATTTGCAAATATTCTATTAAAAATTGCTGCATAATGTTACATGAAGCAATTTATACTTAATATTTTACCCGGTGCAACGCACGGGCATTTGTACTAGTATATACATATATAATAATAAAAAGGCTATCGCTTCCATCGAAAAACCCACCGAGGTGATTTTACAAAAAAGCCCTTACTGTTTATGACATTAAACTCGTAGTATATGTTAAATATTTTTTTAAATACTCATATCTTTTAAAACGTAACTCCAAATTTAACATATTATACATGGAATTTGATTAGAAAAATATGTAGAATTTAAATATGATATTATTTTATCTGTTAAACGTTTAATAAAAATACTATCTAGGGTGCAATCTTAATAAATAAGTCATTATTCGTCTTTCTTTCATACCGGTACTCATCCGGGTTGGGAATGAACACGTCAACAAAATCAGGATTAGAGATGAAACTGAAGGTCACTTGACTGATTCTTTGTACGTATTAAATCTACGTGCAAGCCGTGTTAAAATAGAAGACCTGTGAAATTTTGAACTGCATTTTTGTAGGATAAGACCATCTTTATTTGTATCGTAACTATAAATTCTTAAATTATAGACATTTTTTATAAATTAAGAGCGTGTGCCGTGTGGTATTTTTTTCTCCCGTTGCAACGCATGGGTACCCACTATGCCATCCATAAGTAATAAAGAAAACGATTCAGTTTTCTTTTCTGTCAAAACCAGCGTTCGGATCGTTTACTTATATAGGGCGAGACCTTAAAAATCAACAACGGCTAACTCGGCCTATTGTCTAGGGCGCCGCTACTCCACTGAGGAGCCCAGGTTTGATCCCTGAACCTACTCCTTTTTCATCCGATTTTCGGTTTCATTATTTCAATTTGCTTTTTGCCTTCTTTTAATTAATTCGGAATTTTTTAAAATTCCAATTTTGAAATTTTTTGAGAGAAAATGTTCATGAAATCATAAAATGTTTGGGAATTCAAAAAAGGTTCAGGAAATCATAAAATGTTCAGGGATTCAAAAGTTGTTGATGATTTTAAAAAGCTTTCGAGTTTTGAAAAAAATCCTCATGAAATTATAAAATGTTTGGAAATTTAAAAAAGGTTTAGAAAATCAAAAAATGTTCACGGATTCAAAAATGTTGATGATTTTAAAAAACTGTTCACATATTATAAAAGAATTCACAATTTCCAAAAATATATTCAGAAATATAAATGTTCATGATTTGAAAATGATCATGTATGCAAAACATAGAAAAAATGTTCATGAAATCATAAAATGTGTAGGAATTCAAAACAAGGATCAGGAAATCATAAAATGTTTGCGGAATTCAAAATTATTTATGATTTTCAAAAAACTGTTTGCATATTGTAAAAGAATTCACAATTTCAACAAATATATTCTGAAAACTATATAAATCTTCTTATTTCAATTTGTTTTTCTTCTGTAAATTAATTTAGGATTTGGGTGGTACTATCCCTTGCCTTTCAATGTTTTCGTACGTCGCCTTCCGAATCATGGTTTTTAGTACGTTTCCTCATCCCCCTTCCCACGCCTAATTGTTTTTCCGGGTTGGGCCACGAGCCATGTAAGACCTAGACTCAAACCAGGGGGAAAAAAGAAATCACAACCTCCCGTCCCGTTCGTTCGCGCTGAAGGAAAGTTCAATCTCCAAGTAAATAAATAGTCCAACCTTACTTCTCTATACCTAGTCACACCAATTTATATATGTACGCGAGTTGCCTGAAAACAAGCCCCCTCAAAATCAACAAGCAGAAGAATCCTCAAGGAAAGGAAACACAAGGAGCAACTAATCGATATTTACATAGGCTCAAAGCAAGGAAACAAGGAAACAGTATAGAGCTCCATGGAGGGAAGGTAACGAAGGAACAACCGACCCGAGAGTCAGGGTCAGTCGTCGGTACGGCCACTCGGCTCCATCGAGTGAAGTGAAGGAAGAAGACATCACAGAGATGAAGCACAGCCACACGTCGGGTTGCCGCAACAGCGCGCCGCAGCCGACCGACACGACAGACACGGATGCTTGGCTGCATCAGTTGAGGAAGGAGATGGGGTCATGAGATAAGGAGATGAAGTATGTGCATCGAGTCGCAGCACACGACCATATAGTCGCCGGCACAGGAAAAACATTATGGATAAGCTTGCAAGCCATGGGTGTTACTGGCGGCTTGACATCCGATGCGTGTCAGCCGGCATATTTTTTAACCCTTTCAAGCAGCGTGCTTCATGGCGGCTCAACACGTCCGATGCGTATGTTGTTTGTTTATTATCAGCCGGTAGATTTTTTAGTTTTTTTCCTATCAAAACAGAAGGGCTTGCACGTCTATGCCGCTTGTCTCAAATTAAACACAAGATTTCTTTTATAGGTGAACCACGTCTTATATCAGCAAAGTTACATACCCCACACGTAGCAACTATCAAAAGGCATCCAAAATACAGACGGTACAGCACTTTGCAGAAAAAAAATGTGAATACAATGCAAAGGGTCCTAAAAGCAACATAACCAATGTCTCTGTCGTATGTCATCTCCGTATAAGCTTTGTCGGACAAAGGGGAGACACCAACTTATCCATGATATAATTAGAGTCATAGTAGACAAAGTTGCGTTGTAAGCTGAAGAAGCAGGCTGCCACGCGACCCGAGACCTTGTGGCTCATTGACTCGGAATCATCCTCACGTCCTTCTGTCCATGGCTCCGCTACACTCATCCAACAAAATCTGGGAGACGACTTGAAGAAGACAACATCCATGCATCTTTACCGTGCTGAACCGGTTGTCTTCAAGGGCAGGTCACTGTCGTCGTGCTCGAAAGGAGATAGCACTAGCGATCAGAATGCCTCTGGAACGAGGTCTTAAATAGGATTGTGGGCTTTGCATGGTGGAGTATGGTTGGGTATGTAATTAAACGAGATTCTGAACTGCATGGTAGCGTAGAGTATTACCGTTATTTCCTAGGATATGCATTACATTTATTTTCTAAATTATGCACGCCGAGGATCTATAGCATAAGTGCTCCTTACCACCGGCGCTTCACTCCAGTTTAAATGCCTCACCTCAAAATTCTTGGCAACCAAGATAGATGATAATTGGATGACACGAGTTTCATGGGTTCAAGATTGACCAATAAAAATATACGCCTCACATGTTCAGCCTCCAAAGCAATAACTGCATCAATGTGTTCCTAATTGGATCTGCATGGTGCATGTAGAATAAGAGTACATCCATTATCTTTAATTGA
This sequence comes from Hordeum vulgare subsp. vulgare, assembly GCF_904849725.1. NCBI lineage: Eukaryota > Viridiplantae > Streptophyta > Magnoliopsida > Poales > Poaceae > Hordeum > Hordeum vulgare. The sequence continues at coordinate 582,365,140 of NC_058521.1, forward strand.
GTTTATGTCATCTTTATAAATTAAACATGACGTGAGACTCATAACACTTTAACTAGATGAGACTCAAAGTGGACTAATATATAAAAATCTAAACATTTTGAGATATGCCCTTTAAACCAGAAAAGAGAAAGTATAATGCTTTGCCAAAAGTATAACATAAGTGTGGAGTATAATACACACTCTTCCTTCCTTTTTGTTTATTGAGCCTATCTCGTTATATATTTTTTGGTTTACTATATCACTTTCATTTATTTCCATTATTTTTTAGATTCCAAGGTGCATTAAACTGATGCATGCAATGGCTAATTTTTTTTTTGACTAATGCATGAAACCATTCCTACTCATTTAGTGGCCACACATGCATGCAACACAATTAATGAAGATTGAAGCATGATATTTGTTGATGAATTCGTTAATTTTTTTTACCGTTGCAACGCACGGGCTTTTTCCTAGTTACGAAAAAACGATGATAACAAGAACAAACAATTAATAAGAAATGGAGACAATCAGATTTGAGAGAGTGATTGGGGAATGTGAGGATCTCACGATGAGTATATAAATGCTTTGCTTGCACTGACTTGAAACTAGCTCATTCATTCAATTCATGGCTCAACCGCATACTAAAATCAGACTAGAAAATGGAAAGGCCCATAAAATCAGCAACACAGGCCCGTACCAACAACAGAGAAAAAAAACGCATGAAATAGGTCTGGAAAATCCCATATGCCGCATTCTGCAGCAGATTGTCGACGCTTTGCACAAAAGCCGCTAGCGAACGATGAGGTTTGGACTGGCCCGTTAACCCTTTTACTGATCCCAGTTTTGGGAAACTTTCTAGGGTTTTCAGCCGGTTTTTCCCAGTTTTGGGAAACTTCTAGAAGGCTTCCTAAACCGGTTTTTTTTTTTTTTTAAAAATGTTCTGGGTTTTAAAAAAATGCTCCGGAATTTGCAAAAATATTTCAGAATTTGAAAGAATGTTTTGGAATTTGAAAAAATGTTCCAGAATTTTCAAAAAGATTCCAAAATTTCAAAAAATATTTCAGAATTCGAAAAGATGTTTTAGAATTCGAAAAGATGTTCCGGAACTCTGAAAAATGTTCTGGAATTTTAAAATGTTTCGGAATTTTAAAAATCTTCCGAAATTTAAAACAAATAAAATAAAATCCGAAAACCAAAAACAAATAGAAAACCGGTTTGAAGAACCTTTTAGAACATTCGCAAAACCTGAAAAAAATAGATAAGAAAATCTAGAAAATTCCCAAAACCGCAAACTCTGGAACATGTTAACGGGGCGGCCAGATCACCCTTGGACACGGTTACAAGATACAACTTAATGGTCCGGCCCGGGTTCGTTCGCCTATGTGCGGACGCAGTGAGCGGTCACATAGGATGTCCCACAGGACATGCCCAGCTCGGGTGCACATCTTAGGGGCCTTGTTTTAAGCCATCGTGAGGGAATCTCTAGATGCTTTGATCCAACAGATGAAAATGTGAATGAGACAAAAACAAATCTCACCTAAATGATTTTAGCAAAATCGATTTTTAGGGGAAATAATATGCTTTCTGTTAGAGAAAGACACATCAAAATTTTAGATCTCTCGACATTTTTTATTTTTAGCAGGGGAAAACTTGTGTTACTCAATTAATGAAGGTTAGAATCAAGATGGCATAGCTACATTATATTACCAGGGCCTGACACTTACCCAGAAAATCGCCCGTGCTTTTATTTGACCGTAACTCGACATGAAGTGACAGATAGAATTTTGGCTACATTGTATAGGAGAGCATCTACAAGTCCGCCCCCTAAGAGTAACTTCAACAAGCGTGCAACAGCGCGGCGCACTATAAGTTTTTAGCGCTAAAATTGGCTTTTTTATCGTACGGCAAGGCGCCAGTTCCAGGTGGCATTGAAAAAAAGGCGCCACAATGCAGCCCCGCGCTAAGCCCAAACAACATTTTTCACCACAATATAGTCCATACAATACAAGAAAACGATAGTACAATGCAAATATATTAAAAAACTTAAAACAAAAACTAGATAAAATTTATAAACTAGATAAAACTAAAGTAGATAAAGCTAGACTACTCTTCATCATTGCGAGAAGTCGTAAGAAACACATTCATCCACCATGCATCGTTCAAGCTCCACAGCTTGTGTGGGTTCTCCGACTGAGAAGTCATAAGAAGGTGGGCTTGGTTATCCGAGGGGATGGGTGGGGGTGGTCACCGTAGCGCAGCAGAAGGTCATCGGTCGCCGCCCCTCCCCATGCCGCGTACGCGCACCTGGCAGATCGGCTGCCGACGCGCTGTGTGGTGGTGGGAGCGCGGCGTGGTGGGAGGTGGAGGCCTCGCGGTGGCTGGCGATGTGGGAGGTGGTGGCCGAGAGGTGGGAGGCGGCGGCGTGGGAAGAAGGTGGTGGGGATCGAAAGAAGGTACCACGCCGCTCGTGGTGGAGGGTGGGGTGAGTTTTGGAGCAGTGCGGAAGTGTTTGTAGAATAAGCGAAAATGTGTGCAGAATAAGGGTCTTAGGGGGTGTTTGTAGAATAGACCCGTCATATGTATATAGCCCGTCTATTCTGCTAATATTAGCAGAATATTTATTCTACTAACACTTCCAAACTGCACGCTCAACCGAAATGCATGTAATTGTTGAAGCAACAACACTGCAGTACTGATGGGAGTGCACTTCCCGTCGCAAAACACTGCACACGTTTTTGACACCGTTTTCATTCCAATTTTTAAACCGTTTATCAAAATGAGGTGTATAATATATCGCTGGATAGCTACAGAAAATTTCCAACTTCGTCATTTTAATCACTTTTCGAGATTCCTGGTGGTTTAAGAGAAGTTTAAAAAAAATTGATGCATGACCAGTTGCAGCGAGCGTATTTTCGTGATTTTTTCTAAACTGTTCGTCAGAATGAAGCAACCGATAAGGCGTTGGAAATATATCATCGAGCGCAACTGTTTAATGTAGATTACACTCTTTAGTTCCTTAGGGTTAAAGAGCAGTTTCTAATTTACTAAAAACGGAATTATATTTTTCAAATTTTTCGATACGTTTTTTGCTGCAGTTTTTAAACCGTTCGACGAAATGAGGTGTTTGATACAGCATTGAAAAGCTATGGAATAGGGGAAACTTTCATATGTTGTCCATTTGTTGAAATTCCTCGGGGTTTTAAATGAATTTTGAAAACGGTGTGCCTGCCTATGAGTGACAGCAAGCGTATTTTCGTAAAACAAATTCAAACCGCTTGTTGGTATGATGCAAATGATACGGCTGTTGGAAATATGCCCTAGAGACAATAATACATTAGTTATTATTATATTTCTTTGTTCATGATAATCGTTTATTATCCATGCTATAATTGTATTGATTGGAAAACAATACTTATGTGGATACATAGACAAAACACTGACCCTAGTAAGCCTCTAGTTGACTAGTTCGTTGATCAAAGATGGTCAAGGTTTCCTGACCATAGGCAAGTGGTATTACTTGATAACGGGATGAATCATTAGGTGAATCATGTGATGGACTAGACCCAAACTAATGAACGTAGCATGTTGATCGTGTCATTTTATTGCTACTATTTTCTACGTGTCAAGTATTTATTCCTATGACCATGAGATTATATAACTCACTGGCACCGGAGGAATGCCTTGTGTGTATCAAACGTCACAACGTAACAGGGTGACTATAAAGATGCTCTACAGGTATCTTCGAAGGTCTCCGTTGAGTTAGTATGGATCAAGACTGGGATTTGTCACTCCGTGTGACGGAGAGGTATCTCGGGGCCCACTCGGTAATACAACATCACACACAAGCCTTGCAAGCAATGTGACTTAGTGTATGTCACAGGACCTTATATTACCGAATGAGTAAAGAGACTTGCCGGTAAACGAGATTGAAATAGGTATGCGGATACCGACGATCGAATCTCGGGCAAGTAACATACCGAAGGACAAAGGGAATGACATGCGGGATTATATGAATCCTTGACACTGAGGTTCAACCGATAAGATCTTCGGAGAATATTTAGGATCCAATATGGGCATCCAGGTCCCGCTATTGGATATTGACCGAGGAGTCTCTCGGGTCATGTCTACATAGTTCTCGAACCTGCAGGGTCTGCACACTTAAGGTTCGACGATGTTTTATGCGTATTTGAGTTACATGGTTGGTTACCGAATGTTGTTCGGAGTCCCGGATGGAATCACGGACGTCACGAGGGTTTCCGGAATGGTCCGAGAACGAAGATTGATATATAGGTTTGTCTTATTTGGTTACCGGAAGGTTTTCGGGCATTACCGGTATCGTACCGGAAATGACGAATGGGATCCGGAGGTCTACCGGGAGGGGCCCACCCACCCGGGAAGAAGCCCAAAGGCTTTGTGGGGGCACACCAGCCCTTTGTGGGCTGGTGGGCAAGCCCAAGAGGGCCCTTGCGCAGGAGATAAGGAAATCAAAAGAAAAGAAAAAAAAAGAGGTGGGAAGGAAAGGAAGGACTCCACCTTCCAATCCTAGTTGGACTAGGATTGGAGGTGGACTTCTCCATCTTGATTCGGCCGACCCCTTGGGGCTCCCTTGAGCCTCAAGGCAAAGCCCTCCCCCTCCCTCCTATATATACTAAGGTATCAGGGCTGATTTGAGACAACTTTGCCACGGCAGCCCGACCACATTGCTCCACGGTTTTTCCTCTAGATCGTATTTTTGCGGAGCTCGGGCGGAGCCCTGCTGGAATAGATCACCACCAACCTCCAGAGGTGCCGTCCATTCGGCACTAGATCGGGAAGGATCATGATGAGATCACGGGACGGATCTTGATGAAGTTCACGGGACGGATCGTGATGAGATCGTGGGATGAAGTGTACGACTACGGTGATTTGAATCACGCAAGCTGTTCCACTACATCGTCCGCGTTTCTTTACGCTTACCACTGTGCGATCTACAAGGGTACGTAGATCGGAAATCTCATCTCGTAGATGAACATCACCATGATAGGTATTGCGTGTGCTTAGGAAAGTTTTTGTTTCCCATGCGACGTTCCCAACAGTGGCATCATGAGCTAGGTTCATGCGTACATGTTATTTCGAGTAGAACGCAAAAGTTTTTATGGGCGGTGATGTGCGATTTTATGCCCTCCTTAGTCTTTTCTTGATTCCGCGGTATTGTTGGATCGAAGCGGCTCGGACCGACATTACTCGTATGCTTACGAGAGACTGGTTTCATCGCTACGAGCAACCCCGTTGATCAAAGATGACTGGCGAGTGTCGGTTTCTCCAACTTTAGTTGAATCGGATTTGACCGAGGAGGTCCTTGGAGAGAGGTTAAATAGCAATTCATACATCCCAGTTGTGGTGTTTGCGTAAGTAAGATGCAATCCTACTAGATACCCATGGCAACCACGTAAAACAAGCAACAACAATTAGAGGACGTCTAACTTGTTTTTGCAGGGTATGCTTGTGATGTGATATGGCCAACGACGTGATGTGATATATTGGATGTATGAGATGATCATGTTGTAATAGTTAATATCGACTTGCACGTCGATGCTACGGCAACCGGCAGGAGCCATAGGGTTGTCTTTAAACTAACGTTTGTGTTTGGAGATGCGTTTACTATATTGGTAGGACGTAGCTTTAGTAGTAATAGCATAGCATACACGACAACCTCGATGGCGACACGATGATGGAGGTCATGATGATGGGGATCATGGTGTGGCGCCGGTGACAAGAAGATCATACCGGTGCTTTGGTGATGGAGATCAAGGAGCACTTGATGATGGCCATATCATGTCACTTATGAATTGCATGTGATGTTAATCCTTTATGCACCTTATCTTTCTTAGAACAACGGTAGCATTATGAGGTGATCTCTCACTAAAATTTCAAGCTGTGTTCTCCCCGACTGTGCACCATTGCGACAGTTCGTCGTTTCGAGACACCACGTGATGATCGGGTGTGATAGACTCAACGTTCACATACAACGGGTGCAAAACAGTTGCACGCGCGGAACACTCGAGTTAAACTTGACGAGCCTAGCATGTGCAGACATGGCCTCGGAACACAAGAGACCGAAAGGTCGAGCATGAATCATATAGTTGATATGATTAGCATAGGGATTCTTACCACTGAAACTATTCTCGACTCACGTGATGATCGGACTTGAGGTGCTGGATTTGGATCATGTACCACTCAAATGACTAGAGAGATGTACTTTTCGAGTGGGAGTTTAAAATTATTTTGATTAGTTAAACTCTAATTATCTTGAACATAGTCAAAAGGTTTTTACGAATTATGATATGGCTTGCGCTATAGCTCTACATTTTTTATATGTTCCTAGAGAAAATTTAGTTGAAAGTTGATAGTCGCAACTTTGCGGACCGAGTCTGTAAAACCGAGGATTGTCCTCGTTGCTGCGCAGAGGACTTATGTCCTTAATGCACCACTCGGTGTGCTGCACCTCGAGCGTCGTCTGTGGATGTTGTGAACATCTGACATACACGTTTCTGATGACTACGCGATAGTTCAGTGCAAAATACTTAATGGCTTAGAAGCAAGGCGCCGAAGCCGTTTTGAAACGTCACGGAACATAAGAGATGTTCTAAGAGATGAAATTGTGATTTCATGCGCATGCCCTTGTTAAGAGGTATGAGACCTCCGACAAGATTCTTTATCCACGAAGTAAAGGAGAAAAGCTCAATCGTTGAGCGTGTGCTCAGATTGTCTGAGTACGACAATCGCTTGATTCATGGGAGTTAATCTTCGAGATGAGATAGTGATGGTTCTCCAAAGTCACTGCCACCAAGCTGTGAGAGCTTCGTGATGAACTATAACATATCAAGAATAGATAAATGATCCTTGAGCGATTCGCGATGTTTGACACTGCGAAAGTAGAAATCAAGAAGGAGCATCAATAGTTGATGGTTAGTAAAACCACTAAGTTTCAAGAAAGGCAAGGGCTAGAAGGGATACTTCATGAAACGGCAAAACAGTTGCTGCACTAATGAAGAGACCCAAGATTAAACCCAAACCCGAGAGTAAGTGCTTCTGTTATGAGGGGAATGGTCACTGAGGCGGAGCTACCCTAGATGCCTGGTAGATAAGAAGGCTGGCAAAGTCAAAAGAAGTATATTTGATATACATGATGTTGATGTGTACTTTACTAGTACTCCTAGTAGCGCGAGGGTATTGGATACCGGTTCGGTTGCTAAGTGATTAGTAACACAAATTGAAAGCTACGGAATAAACGGAGACTAGCAAAAGGCGAGGTGACGATACGTGTTGGAAGTGTTTCCAAGGTTGATATGATCAAACGTCGCACGCTCCCTCTACCATCGGGATTGGTGTTAAACCTAAATAATTGTTATTTGGTGCTTGCGTTGAGCATGAACATGATTGGATCGTGTTTATTGAAATACGATTATTCATTTAAAGAGAATAATGGTTACTCGATTTGCTTGAATAATCACCTTCTATGGTTTATTGAATCTCGATTGTAGTGTTACACATGTTCATGATATTGGTGCCAAAAGATACAAGGTAATGATTATAGTACCACCTACTTGTGGCACTGCCGCTTGAGTCATGTTGGTGTAAATTGCATGAAAGGCTCCATGCTGATGGATCTTCAAATCTCACTTGATTTTGAATCACTTGAGACATGCAAATCATACCACATGAGCAAGGCCTTGTTTTCATTGAGATGAAACAAGAAAGTAACTTGTTGGAAGTGATACATTTTGATGTATGCCGTCCAATGAGTGCTGAGGCACGCAGTGGATATCATTATGTTCTTACCTCAATGACGATTTGAGTAGATACAGGAGTGTTTATTTAATGAATCACAAGTCTGAAATATTGAAAAGTTCAATTCTGTTTGAGAGTGAAGTTCGTCGTAACAAAAGGATAAACTGTCTACGATATGATCGTAGAGATGAGTATATGAGTTGCGAGTTTTGGTACACGGTTAAGACAATGTGGAAGTTGTTTCGCAATTCATGCCACCAGGAACACCATAGTGTGATGGTGTGTGCAAACGTCATAGCCGCGACCTATTTGATATGGTGCATACTATGATGTCTCTTATAGAGTTACCATTATCATTTATGGGTTATGCATTAGAGACAACCGCATTCACTTTAAATAAGGCACCGTGTAATTCCGTTGAGATGACACAATATAGACTGAGGTTTAGAGAAATCTAAGCTATCGTTTCTTGAAAGTTTGTGGCTGCGACACTTATGTGATAAAGTTTCAGTCTGATAAGATCGAACCCAAAGCGGATAAATGCATCTTCATAAGATATCCAAAACAGTTGGGTGCATCTCCTATCTCAGATCCGGAAGCAAAGTGTTTGTTTCTAGGAATGAGCCCTTTCTCGAGGAAAGGTTTCTCTCGAAAGAATTGAGTGGGAGGGTGATAGAACTTGATGAGGTTATTGAACCATCACTTCAACTAGTGTGTAGCAGGGCGCAGGAAGTTGTTCCTGTGGCGCCTACACCAATTGAAGTGGAAGCTGATGATAGTGATCATTGAGCATCAGATCTAGTTACTACAGACCTCGTAGGTCGACAAGGTCGCGTACTACTACAGAGTGGTACGGTAACCCTGTCTTGGAGGTCATGTTGTTGAACAACAATGAACCTACGAGTTATGGAGAAGCAATGGTGGGCCCGGATTCCAACAAATGGGTGGAGTCCATGAAATCCGAGAGAGAATCCATGTGTGAGAACAAAGCATAGACTTTGGAAGAACTACTTGATGGTCGTAGGACTATTAAGTAAAGATGGATCTTTATAAGGAAGACAGACGATGATGGTGAATCGTCACCATTAAGAAAAGCTCGACTTGTTGCAAGGAAGTTTTCCGACAAGTTCAAAGAGTTGACTATGATGAGACTTTGTCACTCATAGCGATGTTAAAGGTCTGTTGGAATTATGTTAGTAGTTGCTGCATTATTTGTGAAATGTTGCACATGAATGTCAAAACATTGTTTTCCTTGACGAAAAGGTTGTATGTGATACAACCGGAAGGTTTTGTCGATCCTAAGGATGCTAACAAGCATGCAAGCTCCAGCGATCCTTCTAAGGACTGGTGCAAGCATCTCGGAGTTGGAATATATGCTTTGATGAGTTGACCAAAGCTTTTGGGTTTATACAGGGTTTATGAGAAACTTGTGTTTCCAAAGAAGTGAGTGGGAGCACTATAGAATTTCTGATAAGTATATGTGATTGACATATTGTGGATCAGAAGTAATGTAGAATTTCTGTAAAGCATAAAAGGTTGTTTGAAAGGAGTTTTTCAAAGGAATACCTAGATTGCACTACTTGAACGTTGAGCATCAAGATCTATGGAGATAGATCGAAACGCTTAATAGAAGTTTCAACAAGATGCATGCCTTGACAAGTTTTTGAAGGAGTTCAAAATAGATCAGCAAAGGAGTTCTTGGCTGTGTTGTAAGGTGTGAATTTGAGTAAGACTCAAAACCCGACCACGGCAGAATAAAGAGAATGGACGAAGATCGTCCTCTATGCCTTAGACGTAGACTCTAAAGTATGCCATGCTGAGTACCACACCTGACGTGTGCCTTGCTACAAGTCTGTTAAGAGGTACACAGAGTGATCCAGGATTGAATCACTGATCAGCGGTCAAAGTTATCCTTAGTAACTAATGGACTAAGGAATTTTTCTCGATTATGGAGGTGGTTGAAGAGTTCGTCGTAAAGGGTTACGTCGATGCTAGCTTTGACACTAATCCGAATAACTATGAGTAGTGAAACGGATTCGTATGGTAGAGTAGATATTTGGAATATTTCCGAATAGCACATAGTAGCAGCATATATAAGATGACATAAAGATTTGTAAAGCTCACTCAGATCTGAAAGGGTTTAGAACCGTCGACTAAAACCTCTCTCACGAGCAAGACGTGATCAAACCCTAGAACTGTAAGGGTGTTGGATTCGTTGGAATCACATGGTGATGTGAACTAGATTATTGACTCTAGTGCAAGTGGGAGACTGTTGGAAATATGCCCTAGAGGCAATAATAAATTAGTTATTATTATATTTCTTTGTTCATGATAATCGTTTATTATCCATGCTATAATTGTATTGATTGGAAACACAATACTTGTGTGGATACATAGACAAAACATTGTCCCTAGTAAGCCTCTAGTTGACTAGCTTGTTGATCAAAGATGGTCAAGGTTTCCTGACCATAGGCAAGTGTTGTCATTTGACAACGGATCACATCATTTGGAGAATCATGTGATGGACTAGACCCAAACTAATGAACGTAGCATGTTGACCGTGTCATTTTGTTGCTACTGTTTTTCTGCGTGTCAAGTATTTTTTCCTATGACCAAGAGATCATATAACTCACTGGCACCGGAGCAATACCATGTGTGTTACAAACGTCACAACGTAACTGGGTGACTATAAAGATGCTCTACAGGTATCTCCGAAGGTGTCCGTTGAGTTAGTATGGATCAAGTCTGGGATTTGTCACTCCGTGTGACGGGGAGGTATCTCGGGGCCCACTCAGTAATACAACATCACACACAAGCCTTGCAAGCAATGTGACTTAGTGTATGTCACGTGATCTTGTATTACGGAACGAGTAAAGAGACTTGCTGGTAAATGAGGTTGAAATAGGTATGCGGATACCGACGATCGAATCTCGGGCAAGTAACATACCGAAGGACAAAGGGAATGACATACGGGATTATATGAATCCTTGGCACTGAGGTTCAACCGATAAAGATCTTCGGAACATGTAGGATCCAATATGGGCATCCAGGTCCCGCTATTGGATATTGACCATGGAGTGTCTCGGGTCATGTCTACATAGTTCTCGAACCCGCAGGGTCTGCACACTTAAGGTTCGACGATGTTTTATGCGTATTTGAGTAATATGGTTGGTTACCGAATGTTGTTCGGAGTCCCAGATGGGATCACGGACGTCATGAAGGTTTCCGGAATGGTCCGGAAACGAAGATTGATATATAGGTTTGTCTCATTTGGTTACCGGAAGGTTTTCGGGCATTACCGGCATGGTACCGGGAATGACGAATGGGTTCCGGAGTTCTACCGGGAGGGGCCCACCCACCCAGGGAGAAGCCCAAAGGTTTTGTGGGGGCACACCAGCTTAAGGGCTGGTGGTCAAGCCCAAGAGGGCCCTATTGCAAGAGATAAAGATATCAAAGGGAAAAGTAAAAAAAGAAGGGGGAGTGGGAAGGAAGGGAAGGACTCCACCTTCCAATCCTAGTTGGACTAGGATTGGAGGTGGACTCCTCCACCACTGGTTCGGCCGATCCCTTGGGGCTCTCTTGAGCCTCAAGGCAGGTCTCTCCCCCTCCCTACTATATATACTGGGGTATTAGGGCTGATTTGAGACAACTTTGCCATGGCAGCCCGACCACATACCTCCACGGTTTTTCCTCTAGATCGTGTTTCTGCGGAGCTCGGGTGGAGCCCTGCTGGAATAGATCACCACCAACCTCTGGAGCACCGTCACGCTGCCGGAGAACTCATCTACCTCTCTATCTCTCTTGCTGGATCAAGAAGGCCGAGATCACCGTCGCGCTGTACGTGTGCTGAACGCGGAGGTGCCGTCCGTTCGGCACTAGATTGGGAAGGATCATGATGAGATCGCGGGACGGATCGCGATGAAGTTCGCGGGACGGATTGTGATGAGATCGTGGGATGGAGTGTACGACTACGGTGATTTGAATCACGCAAGTTGTTCCACTACATCGTCCGCGTTTCTTAACGCTTACCGATGTGCGATCTACAAGGGTATGTAGATCTGAATCTCCTCTCATAGATGAACATCACCATGATAGGAATTGCGTGTGCGTAGGAATTTTTTTGTTTCCCATGCGACGTTCCCTAACAGACAGAGCATTGAACCGCATCACTCGTGCCTCCGAGTTGCATTGCCACGGTCATCGAGCTGCACTGAACGGATGGCTATTGCCAGACAGGGTGCTGCTCGAAGAAGGCTTGAGCGAGGTGGGAGATTTGATTCTAGATGCCTCTGGTCTGGGTGGAGATTTGGAATGGATCCGACGGCGGTGGTACAGATATTATCGGCGATAGCCAGAGAAGAGAGGGTGTCGTCGGGCTGGGTTGCATCCTCGCGTGGCCTGGATTGAAGTAGTACCGCAGTCCACGCATGCCAGGGCATGGCCGTCGCGGTGGGCGGACTGAAGAAGAAATGTGTGATGGAGGCCGGATCCCGTGGCTACACGCGCCATGGAAGCCGGATCTGACGATGGCGTGTTAGAATAAATCCGAGGCACACCGTCAATCATCCGAGGACCAAGCAATCACACGAGCACGACACCGAGATTTGTTAACGGGGTTCACCGATATGGCTACAACCCCGGGGCATGACTACGAGCGCTCCTCCCCGTGACACCGTCACAATACCGCACCCTAGCCGCCTTGGGCGCCGACACACGTCGCCGGCTCCCCTGCATGCCTGTGCTATTATGTTGGCATATATTACATCGTGTGTCTAGCCCCGCTATATATGAGAGGCCTAGGATACAAGTGTCCTATTAGGACACGACTCCATATCCTGTCTAAACACAATACTACTACACGTTCAATTGTAACCTACCTTGTACATAACTCTTATATGTGGCATTCAATATGTAGCCATATCGATGAACCTCGTTAACAAATCTCGGTGTCGTGCTCGTGTGATTGCTTGGTCCTCGGATGATTGACGGTGTGCCTCGGATTTATTCTAACAAGTGGTATCATGAGCTAGGTTATTCGGAGGCTACGGATGTTGATTCAGAGGAAGGATTGAGTTGAGATGCAGCCGTCTGCGGCGTGGTTCTTGGTGAGATCGGAAAGTAGCAGTGGCAGCAGGCGTCGGATCGGCGGAAGGCTCGTGTGCGTGTTGCGGCAGCAAGGCACCTGCGGTGCGAGCGTACAGACGCGCGTGGCAGGCCAGCCAGCGGAAGCCGTGCGCGCGGTGGGCTGGTGCGTGCATGTGTTGTGCTGGTGGAAAGAGCTGGCTAGTTTGATTGCTTCACGAGATTTGTTTTTTCAGAAAAAGGAGACCGAGTCTCCACCCATGACACGCAAGGCAAGTCCAGATCAATTCGGGCAGAAGGAGAAGAACACCACGTTTTGCATCCACCGGGAAATTAGCTGGAGGGTTGACAAAACAATTAGCCAGCATTGGGTTGAGCCAAGACAGGGACCTACTACACTTGATGGCCAAGTATGTTTGGGTTGGTTTTCTATTAGTACGCGGAACTTTGGTTCGTGTACTTTGGGCATCGTGAGCTCGGTTAATTTTTCACAGGGTCAGTTGTACGAAGAACCATGGTGTCAACGGACACTAGGTTTGAGGTGAAGAAGTTTGTGTGAACTGAAAACCTTAGGTTATGGCAGACAAGAGTGAAAGATTTGTTGGCACAAGAGGGATTCTTGAAGGCGTTATTGGAGGAAGTCAAGCCAGCTAAGATGGCTATGGTGGATGGAGATTCGCGGAAGATGATTTGTGAGCCTGGAGCGTGTCGCACAGTCGAACGAGTTCGGCTGGGTCGGACTGGACAGTCTGACGGATCGACGCAAGTCGGTTGGTACAGAAGACGGTGGTGGGATCGGTGACGATGACATAGGGGCGTGATGCTGATGGTGACCGACTTCTGGGCATGGAAACACACGGCACAGGCCCGAGGGCTTGTGTGGCTTCGACAAGACTATGGCACGGGGTTGATTCAAGGTGGTGTACACACGGAGCTTGAAGTCGATGGGGCGTGGGGTGGACTGATAATCTACCATGGAGTCGTGTTGAAGGTGGACCTGTATTGAGGGGCTACGGTGTAAGGATCCGGAGAATCGCAACCTATTCAGCAGGAAAAAAGCGAGTGACACACAATTCGGACCGGAGCCCAGTGGTCCGATGGAAGCGTGAAACTCGTCATCAGTCGGTGATGATCGATGGTACTCTGTAGTGGGGGTTGAGTGGTGTGGGTTCGCGATCCTTGAGACTGGACCGGGACAACGGAGGCTCGACGCGGTAATAGCGGCGAGGCGTGCGGTATGCACGGGACATGGAGATGGGCCAGGGCTCTGGTGGTCATACATGTGGTGAGACAAACTGCGAATTTGAGTCCAGATGACTACAAGTAATGGTGAAATTCCTTCAAGTTTCAGATGGGCGGTCAAGGAAGAGCGGTGATGTTGAGTTCAGGTAACTCTTATGTGCAACACCCAATATGAGTTGTTCACTTTCACGCATGTCAGTGATCGGTGTGTGATGGTGTTGGATATTGTGGAAGTTGGGAGCGCAACTAGAGTAATGTGGAGCTTAATTTCGTTCGAGCGTTCACTATGGTCAGGAAAAGAAGGAACTAGAAGTTGCACATGGTGTCACATGGAGTCTTTGGAGTAGGAGCGGTGCTCATGGGATAAGCTCAAGTCCAATGTACATGGAAGTTTGACGCGTGAACGAATTCAAAGCGGTGGAGAATATTCGTCAAGGTGGAGTTTGTTAGAGTTGTGTCGAATATTATGTACAAGGTAGGTTACAATTGAACTTGTAGTACATAATATTTGACACAACTCTAACATCGCCTTCGGCGGATCCAGCGCAGTTAGGGCTGGCGGGAGGCGGTGGCGCTCGACCAGCCGACAAGGTAAGTAGACGGGGGAGCTCTCAACAACGATATTGCCGCCCGTCGCAGCAGGTTGGGTGGGTGGCGGCACCAAAAGCGCCCGCGCACAGAGGGCTCACTCGTGGATCTCGTCGGTGGACACATAAGAGGAGAGGAGCCTTGATGGCGACCTTGATCTTGCCTAGATCAGGCCCTAAAGAAGGAGGTGGATCCAGGTCGGCGCGTCTTTGGGTGGCGCGTGGCGGTGCGACAACGTGGAGGCCGTTGATGCGTGACTGTGCGGTGCCCGGTGGCGCGCTCGGGCGATGGGTGGGTGTCACACCCAAGATGCGACCCTATCCTCAATTTGGCACGAAGGCCTCGTCAGGGATAGAAGCGCATCTCGTCGTGTCGCAAGAATGGATATCGTTACAAGTACATGTACTGAAAACAAGAGATATATATATAGAATTGGCTTACACTCGCCACAAGCTACATCAGAGTCACCACAATACATTACATATTCATCAAGAGTAAGAGCAGGGTCCGACTACAGACGAAAACAAACGAGAAAATAAGAACGACGTCCATCCTTGCTATCCCAGGCTGCCGGCCTGGAACCCATCCTAGATCGATGAAGAAGAAGAAGAAGCAACTCCAAATGAACAATCAACGCGCTCAGGTCACGTAACCTTTACCTGTACCTGCAACTGGTGTTGTAGTAATCTATGAGCCACAGGGGACTCAGCAATCTCATTTCCAAAGGTATCAAGACTAGCAAAGCTTAATGGGTGAGGCATGGTTAAATGGTGAGGTTGCAGCAGCGACTAAGCATATGTTTGGTGGCTAACTTACGAGTACAAGAAATAAGAGGGGGGAGATCTACGCATAACGGACGTCACTACAGATGATCAAAAGAATGATCCTGAACACCTACCTACGTCAGACATAACCCCACCGTGTCCTCGATCGGAGAAGGAACTCACGAAGGAGACAGTCACGGTTACGCACACAGTTGGCATGTTTTAATTAAGTTAACTTCAAGTTATCTAGAACCAGTGTTAAACAAAGCTTCCACGTTGCCACATATCTGCGGGCACGGCTTTCCGAAAGATTTAACCCTGCAGGGGTGCTCCAACTAGTCCATCACAAATTACCACAAGCCGCATAGAAATCCTCAATCACGAAGCTCGCGATCTCGTCGGATTCCCTAATGGAAAACCTCAACTCTGAGATTACCCAAAGCATCACCGGAATCCCGATGCACAAGATATCTCGTCAAAGGTAAAACTAATCCAGCAAGGCCGCCCGACGTGTCGATGATCCCGATAGGAGTCGCGTACCTCGTTCTCAGGACACGGCGGATGAGCTAGACGTCGGGATCGCTAAACCTCCGGGTGACCAGAGGGGCGCCGGACATCGCTCAGGTGGGGCCAACACTCATGAGGAGCACTGGCCCGGGGTTGATTAAATTATCCTCGGGGTCCGGAAAGTCCCAATGCAATTTTATTAGGTGTTTAGGCAAATGTAGTACCAAAGTTGGGCCTTGCCAGACCAGCTTTAATCTAAAACGAATTATCAAGGGGGTCCCCATAACATCCCCGATCGTGTTAGGAGCGCTCATTTATGGAACATAACACCGGTATCCCGTAACTAAAGGGGGCAAAGGTGGAACAAAACACCAGGCTAGAAAGACCGAGCCTTCCACCTTTTACCAAGTATATAGGTGCATTAAATTAAATAGCATTTAATATGGTGATATAACAAGGAACCCATGCTTTTGCATGGAAGCATCTGCACCTGCAACTAGCAACGCTATCAACAGGGTTAAGCAAGCAGTAACATAGCCAATCAGTGGTTTGCTAGGTTGAACAGGTTGAATGTAATCGTGGCATTGTTGAGAGGCTAATATTTAACAGGTGGTAGGAAACGAGACATAATCGATAGAAGCGATAAAAGTAGCATGGCAATGATAGTAATGGTATCTAGGGAAATGATCATCTTGCCTGAGATCCTGCTTGGAAGAAGAATGCCTCCGTGAAGCAGACGAACCGACGTAGTCGAACGGGTCCTCACAATCCGGCACGTTGCGGAACTCTATCGAGACGAAGCAAACCGGAAACACAAATCAACACACGAAATTCACCACACGATGCAAGACACATATTATGCATGAACGGTCTAATGCAAGGCATGGCAAACACAACAATCAAACACTACACATTAAGTGAAGCTCAATATGCAACGAGTTGCATATTGACGAAACTCCGTTTATTTATTTAGTTCTATCTCGATTAGATACACGGCAATATTAAATGTTGTTAAACATGGCAAGAGGTGAATCGCAAGTAATCTACCTATCTAGGCATTTTAAATGAGGTCGGAAATGACATATAGCACCTTCGAAATGACCCCACGTGTTATATCTTGGTCCTGTCCAGATTTGTCCTAATCACATTTTAAGTTTGTTAAACAGCAAAACAAAGTGGAGCACGTGAAACTACACGTCATACTAGTCCATTTACATATATGGACCAATTCCAACGGAGTTACGAACTAAAAGATACGAGCAACACAAGATTGTATGCCAAGGATGCATCACGCATGCAATGACAGTCACAACACGTTCCGGTACTGATAGCTCGACGAGATACCGGTGCAATGAATTGGAGGTGTGTGCATATCATTTCAAACAAAATGATGGGGTGATCCCGTGGAGCACGTGAAACTACAGCTAACTGCGCTAACCAACTCAGCTAGCACCCCGTTTTGATATTTCACAGGATATTCGCCAAAGGAAGGAGCACCTCTACAGGCACATCAACGGAAATAGGGCAAAACTAAATTTCCATGCAGATGCTAGTGATTTCAAAGGGGCAAGGTTGAACATAAAACAGATGCACTACTTAAAACTATGAAACTGAAAATAAATGCAGAAGCTAAAGAATACAGTCATTGTGTTTGATCCCTGGACCTCCAGGAGGAGGTAGCACTACTGCGCTAACCAACTCAGCTAGCACCCCGTTTTGATATTTCACAGGATATTCGCTAGAAGAAGGAGCACCTCTACAGGCACATCAACGGAAATAGGGCAAAAATAAATTGCCACACCTGGGTTTCAAACCCCAGACCTCTGGGATGAAACAGAGTGGTGCTAGCCAGCTCGGCTGCTGGCGCGATCGTGATATTAGTGACATGGAAATCCTAGTAAGGCCGACAATTAGAATGCATCTGGGCAAAATGAAGCACAGTTCAGAACAGGGCGTTCTTACAGCAGACACACGAAACCGGCGGGGATACAGGCTACCATCAGTGCTTGGGCTTCGGCGCTGAAGGTACCAGCAAGGCGGAGACTTGGGGATGGGCGTTGGGTCACGGATCCGTCTGCAGGGACCCGATTCCACGCGACGGCGAGCTAGACTCGGGCCCAGGGGTTCCCATGGCTGCTGCTCCTGGTTCAGATAAGTTCAGAGAAAAAAATATAAGAGAGAGAGAGGGAATCAACATGAGGAGGAAGGAGAGCAGGAAGGAGAGGGGAACGGGAGAGGTTCTGGCCTGGAGCGGCTTCTGGCGGCGCGGGGTCACCGATTCCGACCTCCGGCGAGGGCACGAGGCGGCGGGGCTGCGGGGCTCATGCATGAATGTTCAGAACGACGCACATGAGGGAGCTCGAGGTGGGCTCGCTTGCTGCAGAAGGAGACGTCCCTGCGCGCTACACCGGTGCAGAGCAGCGGGCTCGCGCGGGCGGACGCGACCAGACGCGCAGGGGAAGGGGGAGCTCTTAGCGCAGCTGGTTCCCTGGAGAGAGAGGGATTAGGGAGAGAAGAAAGGAATAAAAAAAGAGGAAGGAGAAGACCGGGCATGGCATGGACCTGCGGCGCGGCTTCCATGGGCGTCGGATGCTGCTGCTCCTGCTCCATGCTTGAGACGGCACTGCAGCTGGAGGAGCTCCTCGTACGCGGGGTTGGGGGTCGATTTCGAACCGACCGTGGCGAGCACGAAGGAGGCCGGGGGCGCTCAGACAGAGCTCGCCGGATGTGGGCGAAGGCGGGGGCTCCAGCATCGTGGATCGAGCGAGGCTCGGGCGCATGGGTGCTGCCGGGCACGGGGCATGGCTCCGATGGCTGGCTGCATCTGGGGATCCCGAGGTAGAAGACAACAGGTGGCGGCGCTGATGCGAGATGGAGGGGATTGGCTCGGTGGGGAAATTGAGAGAGGAGGAGACCAAGTGGTGTGCGGCGGCGGCGGATGGGACACGGGAATTTGTCCCTAAATTTTAGGGTTGGCACGGTTGATCTATATAAAAAAAATAAAATATATATATATAAACTAGCTCAGGACCCTTTGATTTAATTAGACGGTCGGAAATAGGCAGGTTAGGGAGTCCAGTGAACAAATCGATGACGATTTGCGGTAAAACGGGGTTGATCCGGACCCAACGGTTACGACTGTGTGTTTCGGGCACCGGGAGGTTTCGGACTGGGCTGCGCGTAGCGGCGGTGCACTGTGCAGAGGCGCTAGGCGGAGATGACAGAGAAAAACGGGCAACCCGGTGACAGAGTTTAAAATACCAAAACGTCCGACAATCGATCGGCTATAGTGCCGCTATATAATAAACGGCACGGGTGACAAACGAGCTCCGATCGCGATGAAATTTGACGGACGGCCTACCTACACTAAATTAATACCGCACGACAAATTCCAACCCGATCAGAGGAAGTTTTAAACGCACTTTAAATACAGGGTCTCGACGATGCCGCGGGCGCGTGCGAGTGCGGTCGGGCTCAGAACGGACAACGACGAGAACCGGCAACTAACAACGGATGCATGTTTTGAAAACTGGCGGCAACAGGATGCCGATGCAATGCAGATGATGTGCATGATGCGATGATGATGCGACAAAAGAAAATAGACACCCGACGAAAACGGAAAGAGAGGGGAATCTTCTGGAACGTCGGCATCGGGCTGTCACAACTCTCCTACACTACAAGAGGATCTCGCCCCGAGATCCAAGAATGAAAGGGGGAGAGGATGAGAAAGAACAGGGGGTAAGAACTTAGTCGCTTCTTTGGCAAACGAGTGAAAACAACGATCCCTGAAGGTTGCAAAGCGACGAGGAATGACATGGGAAAGAAGCAAGAATTCACGGAAAATTTCGGCAGCACTTCGGTAGGAAAATGGGACAAAAAATTCGAAAAGGTGGAAGAATTAGACAATATTCACAACCAACAAGTAAATAGAACAAGGGAACACCATGATCTGGTAGAACCACAAGATAGACCCAAAAGAGCAACATCACAATGCCTCCGGAACAATAGAATAGGAACTAGCTCATACGGAAGAAGAGAATGAAGAGAGAATGACAACTACTAACTCAAATGAACTTGACAAGCATCCTTGCAAGAAGAATTGGACGAAGTTGTTGGAAAAACAACAATGAAAAGAACAAGATAGTAGTGGGCTTATGAAAATCATCTCAACATCTATGAGGTGACAACCAACCACTACAAGAACCAAGGATAGATGAAAGCAAAGATATGAAAACTTCTTACACCGAGAGGATACATTGAGAACTGGGATTATTGACAAGTAGCATGATAGCACAATCCCTAGGAAAAACTTTATGTGAAATCCAAACCAAAATAGCTCAATGAAGAAATCATGGGTTGAAAATATCTCATGATCATAGAATTGGTGGATTTAATTATCTCATTCCTGAGAGGAAAACTCTTCGAGGCTCCTACACTAACAAGAAGGCTATAATACCACCTCAAAGGATCAAGGAAGAACAAATGCACTTGAAAATGCAAGAGAACGGATACTTGAGAAAAGAATTGATATCATGCGCCGCTCTGGAAGAACAATTGAAATCTCTTGGAAGAAGGAAGAACAAGAATAAGAATTATGTTATGCTTATCCTTCATCAAGTTAAATTGATGACAAGCAACAGATCTAGCATACAACTTATTCTTGTAGAAATGAATCTTGGAGAAACAGAGAGAAAAAACCCCACTTGAAGCATAATTGAAGGCAACACCGGTAAGAACTCACAATTGAATGGAAAAACCAAGAATTAAGGGAGATATAAGAGAATGAAAAGATCTTGAGCCACCTAACAGAAAACTTGAATAAGGCACCGGATAACCGAGAGACGAGCGAAGAGACAACAATTGAGAAGAATTGAGGGAGAAAGCTGAAAGCTGAGAACGAAGAATCTTCTAAAACGATGGCCTTCGGAGGCTCGAGAATGAAAACAACTCAGAAAAGCACCGGATAGCAAGAAAATGGATTACACATGATTGAAACAATTAAGATGATGGCACCGAGCTGAAATGATGAATCTCGAAGAGAATGAACCAAGATTTACGAGGAACACTCCTTCGAATTTGCAAGGTGAGAATGATGACGAGAAACAACACCAAGAATAGCTGAGACACTCCGGAATAATGAAGAATGAAAGGTTGAGCCAAATATGAGAATTAATTCGAATAGGCCTTGGAGAAGGGGTATGACTGATGAAATTCATACTTATGTCATAGTTGAAAAGAATTAGAGATCTTCGGGGAAAAAAATTAGAAGAGCTAGGAAAGATCCTCGGAAAAACCTGTGGGTTATGGGCCCACTCAAAGAAATCACCGTTGAAACAATTGCTAGAACGAGAGATATTGCACCGGTATAAGAAAACTAGATGAGGTTAGCACCTCGAAATAATTAAAAGAATTGAAAACGAGAAACTACTGAAATATCTTTAACACTCCGGATAGAAAGAGAGAGGAATGAATAACAAGATAGGCTCATAAGAATTCCCATCATAGGAAAGAATTTAATGTTTGAAAAGGATATGATGACCCTGGATAACTGAATTAAATTCACCGGTAATGATGACAAGAATGAACAAAGATGAACATGAAGCTCCTGAGAATCTTCACAACGAATCAACGGCTACGAAAGGAAGACGAGATAGCGGAAACACAATGAAAAGAAACTCCTGGATGAAAATTGAATCACTGAGAAAAAGGGCGGGAGGGTGGGAAAAACAAAGACAACATGGGACAGATGAGATAAACTTCGGAAAGAATTGAGAGAATGATCTTGCAAAATTGGAGAGG
Organism: Hordeum vulgare subsp. vulgare; assembly: GCF_904849725.1. Taxonomy (NCBI): domain Eukaryota; kingdom Viridiplantae; phylum Streptophyta; class Magnoliopsida; order Poales; family Poaceae; genus Hordeum; species Hordeum vulgare. The sequence goes on from NC_058521.1 coordinate 582,386,871, forward strand.
ATATGATTCCTTGAAGAGAAACACACCGGTTGAAAAAGAATTAGCTCGACGACTCCGGTTGATAAGAAATGATACTACAATCTGATTGATCAAAGAATTGCATTCACAAAAAAATATGAGAACACAGATTAGGAAAGATCTGAAATCACCACTTGACATCGAAGCAACTGAATTACCATAGTTCAACAAAACAAAGGGTGTGGCTTATGAAACAAACCAGAACAAACTCATGAGAAAGATTTACGTTCGATATTTTTGTGGACAGGATCGCACGGGCTCGATTTTACAGTAGCCATCAAGTGCAAGGTAGTGCACCCGACATACGAAGCGTCCCCGAATTGTAGCAAGCTACAAGGACTCTTTAAGACACAACGTGTACTGTTGTAAGTCGACCGTGAACAGACGAATCCACTAGATGTCGAACCCCAACCTAACATCATGCATTTGTTGGAAGATTGTCCTATAAGCAACTACTTGAATTCCCACCTATGAATTCCCGAAATATCTGGTCATGCAATCTGGTACACGGATACAAGGAGTAATATCACACAATTCCTATACTAAACTGTCACTTGTATCACATCCGTCAACACACGACCAGAATCTTGGACCTTCATCTACAACAGACCCTCGTGATCACAACGATACAAAGTATGGCAGTACTCCCGAACAATCTGCACCAGTACTGGGGACATCGGGGTTATCTCGCCACTACTCATATTGAAGCAATTACGAACATCCTTCGTTCTGAGATACTAAGAAATCTGAATGATAACGATGTGCTCAAGAATCCCGTGGAGCTCAACTCCTCGGAAGAAGATCAAGTCAGACAGGAGGCACCAAGACAGAACTCCGTCACATCGGCATCATATAGACCCCAAGAATATCCGCGCGATCCTAAAAAGATTTGAGTGGGAAGAGGAGTAGAGTAAATTATTACGTCAAGATTCCTCACCAGAGCATAGAAGAGGAGAAAAAAGAATCCTACTCTCCGATATATAACTAAGACTTAAATAGTTTTTCACTAGACTCGACTCGACCAAGTTCGATCAATCAAGGGGGCTCCTAGGTCGGTACAGGCTCTGATACCAACTTGTCACACCCAAGATGCGACCCTATCCTCAATTTGGCACGAAGGCCTCGTCAGGGATAGAAGCGCATCTCGTCGTGTCGCAAGAATGGATATCGTTACAAGTACATGTACTGAAAAGAAGAGATATATATATAGAATTGGCTTACACTCGCCACAAGCTACATCAGAGTCACCACAGTACATTACATATTCATCAAGAGTAAGAGCAGGGTCCGACTACGGACGAAAACAAACAAGAAAATAAGAACGACGTCCATCCTTGCTATCCCAGGCTGCCGGCCTGGAACCCATCCTAGATCGATGAAGAAGAAGAAGAAGAAGCAACTCCAAATGAACAATCAACGCGCTCGCGTCACGTAACCTTTACCTGTACCTGCAACTGGTGTTGTAGTAATCTGTGAGCCACAGGGGACTCAGCAATCTCATTTCCAAAGGTATCAAGACTAGCAAAGCTTAATGGGTGAGGCATGGTTAAATGGTGAGGTTGCAGCAGCGACTAAGCATATATTTGGTGGCTAACTTACGAGTACAAGAAATAAGAGGGGGGAGATCTACGCATAACGGACGTCACTACAGATGATCAAAAGAATGATCCTGAACACCTACCTACGTCAGACATAACCCCACCGTGTCCTCGATCGGAGAAGGAACTCACGAAGGAGACAGTCACGGTTACGCACACAGTTGGCATGTTTTAATTAAGTTAACTTCAAGTTATCTAGAACCAGTGTTAAACAAAGCTTCCACGTTGCCACATAACCGCGGGCACGGCTTTCCGAAAGATTTAACCCTGCAGGGGTGCTCCAACTAGTCCATCACAAATTACCACAAGCCGCATAGAAATCCTCAATCACGAAGCTCGCGATCTCGTCGGATTCCCTAATGGAAAACCTCAACTCTGAGATTACCCAAAGCATCACCGGAATCCCGATGCACAAGATATCTCGTCAAAGGTAAAACTAATCCAGGAAGGCCGCCCGACGTGTCGACGATCCCGATAGGAGTCGCGTACCTCGTTCTCAGGACACGGCGGATGAGCTAGACGTCGGGATCGCTAAACCTCCGGGTGACCAGAGGGGCGCCGGACATCGCTCAGGTGGGGCCAACACTCATGAGGAGCACTAGCCCGGGGTTGATTAAATTATCCTCGGGGTCCGGAAAGTCCCTATGCAATTTTATTAGGTGTTTAGGCAAATGTAGTACCAAAGTTGGGCCTTGCTAGACCAGCTTTAATCTAAAACGAATTATCAAGGGGGTCCCCATAACAACCCCGATCGTGTTAGGAGCGCTCATTTATGGAACATAACACCGGTAGCCGGTAACTAAAGGGGGCAAAGGTGGAACAAAACACCAGGCTAGAAAGGCCGAGCCTTCCACCTTTTACCAAGTATATAGGTGCATTAAATTAAATAGCATTTAATATGGTGATATAACAAGGAACCCATGCTTTTGCATGGAAGCATCTGCACCTGCAACTAGCAACGCTATCAACAGGGTTAAGCAAGCAGTAACATAGCCAATCAGTGGTTTGCTAGGTTGAACAGGTTGAATGTAATCGTGGCATTGTTGAGAGGCTAATATTTAACAGGTGGTAGGCAACGAGACATAATCGATAGAAGCGATAAAACTAGCATGGCAATGATACTAATGGTACCTGGGGAAATGATCATCTTGCCTGAGATCCTGCTTGGAAGAAGAATGCCTCCGTGAAGCAGACGAACCGACGTAGTCGAACGGGTCCTCACAATCCGGCACGTTGCGGAACTCTATCGAGACGAAGCAAACCGGAAACACAAATCAACACACGAAATTCACCACACGATGCAAGACACATATTATGCATGAACGGTCTAATGCAAGGCATGGCAAACACAACAATCAAACACTACACATTAAGTGAAGCTCAATATGCAACGAGTTGCATATTGACGAAACTCCACGTTTATTTATTTAGTTCTATCTCGATTAGATACACGGCAATATTAAATGTTGTTAAACATGGCAAGAGGTGAAGCGCAAGTAATCTACCTATCTAGGCATTTTAAATGAGGTCGGAAATGACATATAGCACCTTCGAAATGACCCCACGTGTTATATCTTAGTCCTGTCCAGATTTGTCCTAATCACATTTTAAGTTTGTTAAACAGGAAAACAAAGTGGAGCACGTGAAACTACACGTCATACTAGTCCATTTACATATATGGACCAATTCCAACGGAGTTACGAACTAAAAGATACGAGCAACACAAGATTGTATGCCAAGGATGCATCACGCATGCAATGACAGTCACAACACGTTCCGGTACTGATAGCTCGACGAGATACCGGTGCAATGAATTGGAGGTGTGTGCATATCATTTCAAACAAAATGATGGGGTGATCCCGTGGAGCACGTGAAACTACACATCATACTAGTCCATTTACATATATGGACCAATTCCAACGGAGTTATGAACTAAAAGATACGAGCAACACAAGATTGTATGCCAAGGATGCATCACGCATGCAATGATAGTCACAACACGTTCCGGTACTGATAGCTCGACGAGATACCGGTGCAACGAACTGGAGGTGTGTGCATATCATTTCAAACAAAATGATGGGGTGATCCCGATTACCGGGTTCCCCATGTGCTGGAGGCAGATTATGGGGTATCTGCAACTAGCAAAAAAAACTACAAGAAGAAAAGGAAAAGAAAAGAAAAAAAAAACAGAAACATAATAATTCGGCCTCTATGGGATTTGACCCCAGGACCTCCTGCATGTGGATTGACAGGGGAACCAAGATGACATGCAGATGCTAGTGATTTCAAAGGGGCAAGGTTGAACATAAAACAGATGCACTACTTAAAACTATGAAAACGAAAATAAATGCAGAAGCTAAAGAATACAGTCATTGTGATTTGATCCCTGGACCTCCAAGAGGAGGTAGCACTACTGCGCTAACCAACTCAGCTAGCACCCCGTTTTGATATTTCACAGGATATTCGCCAGAAGATGGAGCACCTCTACAGGCACATCAACGGAAATAGGGCAAAAATAAATTGCCACAGCTGGGTTTCGAACCCCAGACCTCTGGGATGAAACAGAGTGGTGCTAGCCAGCTCGGCTGCTGGCGTGATCGTGATATTAGTGACATGGAAATCCTAGTAAGGCCAACAATTAGAATGCATCTGGGCAAAATGAAGCACAGTTCAGAACAGGGCGTTCTTACAGCAGACACACGAAACCGGCGGGGATACAGGCTACCATCAGTGCTTGGGCTTCGGCGCTGAAGGTACCAGCAAGGCGGAGACTTGGGGATGGGCGTTGGGTCACGGATCCGTCTGCAGGGACCCGATTCCACGCGACGGCGAGCTAGACTCGGGCCCAGGGGTTCCCATGGCTGCTGCTCCTGGTTCAGATAAGTTCAGAGAAAAAAATATAAGAGAGAGAGAGAGGGAATCAACATGAGGAGGAAGGAGAGCAGGAAGGAGAGGGGAACGGGAGAGGTTCTGGCCTGGAGCGGCTTCTGGCGGCGCGGGGTCACCGATTCCGACCTCCGGCGAGGGCACGAGGCGGCGGGGCTGCGGGGCTCATGCATGAATGTTCAGAACGACGCACATGAGGGAGCTCGAGGTGGGCTCGCTTGCTGCAGAAGGAGACGTCCCTGCGCGCTACACCGGTGCAGAGCAGCGGGCTCGCGCGGGCGGACGCGACCAGACGCGCAGGGGAAGGGGGAGCTCTTAGCGCAGCTGGTTCCCTGGAGAGAGAGGGATTAGGGAGAGAAGAAAGGAATAAAAAAAAGAGGAAGGAGAAGACCGGGCATGGCATGGACCTGCGGCGCGGCTTCCATGGGCGTCGGATGCTGCTGCTCCTGCTCCATGCTTGAGACGGCACTGCAGCTGGAGGAGCTCCTCGTACGCGGGGTTGGGGGTCGATTTCGAACCGACCGTGGCGAGCACGAAGGAGGCCGGGGGCGCTCAGACAGAGCTCGCCGGATGTGGGCGAAGGCGGGGGCTCCAGCATCGTGGATCGAGCGAGGCTCGGGCGCATGGGTGCTGCCGGGCACGGGGCATGGCTCCGATGGCTGGCTGCATCTGGGGATCCCGAGGTAGAAGACAACAGGTGGCGGCGCTGATGCGAGATGGAGGGGATTGGCTCGGTGGGGAAATTGAGAGAGGAGGAGACCAAGTGGTGTGCGGCGGCGGCGGATGGGACACGGGAATTTGTCCCTAAATTTTAGGGTTGGCACGGTTGATCTATATAAAAAAATAAAAAATATATATATAAACTAGCTCAGGACCCTTTGATTTAATTAGACGGTCGGAAATAGGCAGGTTAGGGAGTCCAGTGAACAAATCGATGACGATTTGCGGTAAAACGGGGTTGATCCGGACCCAACGGTTACGACTGTGTGTTTCGGGCACCGGGAGGTTTCGGACTGGGCTGCGCGTAGGGGCGGTGCACTGTGCAGAGGCGCTAGGCGGAGATGACAGAGAAAAACGGGCAACCCGGTGACAGAGTTTAAAATACCAAAACGTCCGACAATCGACCGGCTATAGTGCCGCTATATAATAAACGGCACGGGTGACAAACGAGCTCCGATCGCGATGAAATTTGACGGACGGCCTACCTACACTAAATTAATACCGCATGACAAATTCCAACCCGATCAGAGGAAGTTTTAAACGCACTTTAAATACAGGGTTTCGACGATGCCGCGGGCGCGTGCGAGTGCGGTCGGGCTCAGAACGGACAACGACGAGAACCGGCAACTAACAACGGATGCAAGTTTTGAAAACTGGCGGCAACAGGATGCCGATGCAATGCAGATCATGCGCATGATGCGATGATGATGCGACAAAAGAAAATAGACACCCGACGAAAACGGAAAGAGAGGGGAATCTTCTGGAACGTCGGCATCGGACTGTCACAGTGGGCTGGGGGGAGGTGGCAGCGCGTCGCCAGGTAGGATGTGGGTGGCACGACGAGCACTCCCAATGTAGGAGGCGGCTCTGGTGGGGGAGGTGGTTGGGGAGAAGTGGATTGGGTTCATGAGGGAAGAAGGTGGAGGGGAGGGATGCGGTGCGGGAGGAAGAAGGTGGAGGAGGTGGGGTGAGGTCTTTTGTGTGTGCTTGGTGCGGTTTGATTGCTGCTTGCACAACAAGAGTGTTAGAAGAATAAGACTTTTAAGAGGTGTTATTAGAATAGACATATATATATATATATATGTATATATATATATATATGTATATATATATATATATGTATATATATATGTATATATATATACATATATATATATATATATATACATACATATATATATATATATACATGTATATATATATATATATATATATACATATATATATATATATCATTCAATACTTGTCTAGTGAATCAACCCAATGGTGTCTCCGGGATCATAGTGAAAATGAATCACATAATCTCACCGACTCCATTAGTTCAAGACATAGCATGAACACGATCGGTTCCATAAACATACTGATCACAAGAGGTGCATCATACAATTCAACTAGTCATCAATGCCCAAGATCATAATCATGGTGACAATTCATACAATCAAGAAAGAGAGATATTCGGTAGGATTGAGCTTGTAATTTGAAATTCGGCTTCTCCAACCTCGACCCAAAACCTGCCCCGGTTGATGCACGCTTATATTTATTCACCCCCCCCCCCCCACACACACACACAAAGAAGTGTGTGAGAGTTGATATCATGAATAGGCCAGGTAGGAAATGTCATGATAGATGACAAATAAGAAAGAATATAAATTTGGCCTGAAATGGATACATTTGGCATCACGAGATATCAATCACCCTCTATATCCGTCAATTCTCTTAATATTTTTTCAAGTAGTGGGTTTACATATTATTTCCTAAGCTTAGAATAACCAATCTTACAACAAAACACTTGAGCAAGCTCTAGGAATGCCATCAACATCATTAATACTCATCAAACCATTGTTATGATAAGTACTATTACACCGAAGAGATTTTTAAAGCCCGACAACAACCAATTAAGGTTCCTAGCATTATATATCTTCCTTAAGGAAGACATGCATATCACAAGATGATGACGCCACCAGGAATAATGTTATGAGGGAGATCTCTAACAATATTGTGAACAACAACTTTTCTGCAATATCTTAATGAATGATACGTCTCTAACATATCTATATTTCTTTATTGTTTCATGTTATCATCATACCGCTTTTACATATTTTTCGCATTAATTTATATTATTTTTGGACTAACCTATTAATCTAGTGCCTAATGTTAGTTCCTTCTTGTGCATGTTTTTGATTTTATAGAAAATAAATATCTAGGAAGGTCAAGATACCCCGGTGATTTGATATGATTTTTTGCGGAATATATATGATTTTTGTGCGAAGGAATAAACTCAAGATGGCACCTGAGTGCCCCACATGGCCAGGGGAGCGCCATGGGCCGATGTGGGGGTTGTGAATGTCGGTAGGATCCCTTCTTTCACCATAGAAAATCTAATTTTATGAAAAATAAATAAAATTTCAGATCGATTGGAGTTATAGATCTTTGGCTATAAAGCGGGTGCTCGACTGGATAAGAGAACCGAAAACAAAAAGAAACAAAGGAGAGAGATCCAATCTCAGAGGGGGGACCTCCCTTCGGGAGCGATGGAGGCCAAGGACTAGAGGGGGAACCCTTATCTCATTTAGGAGAAGGCCAAGAAAAAAATAAGAAGTGTGTGGGGGGGATCTCTGCCCCTCTCTCTAGTGGTGCCGGAGCGCCGCCGAGGAAACCATCCTCACATTGATCATCTCCATCAACTTTGTCGTCTTCATCAACACCTCCATCCCCTTTCCTACTATTTATACAGTGGTCCACTCTCCACCAACCAGCTATAAACCCCTACTTGAACATGGTTTTATGTTATAAATTATTATCCAATGATTTGTCTCATCGCTATTATGTTTGAGAAGATTACTTCTGTACTATATGGGTTAATTGGTGACAATGATTTGTTTTAGTTGCACATTTTATTTTGTCGTTGTCTTTTGGAGCCCATCATATGAGAGTGCACGTATATGGATCACACTTTAGTGTTACTTTTATCTTGGAGAAAACTATGCATAGGTCTACGGGAGAGAACCGAAATTACCAAGGCCGAGAGTAGGGATCGATACATATGTGATGTAGAGGGATAAATTTATCTTCATGCTATGGTTGGGTATACCTTAATGAACTTGTTATTAGTTGTGGATGCTTGCTAATACTTAAAATCATAAGTGCTTGAAATTACAAGTAAGGGATAGTATGTTAGTAGATGCCTCTCCCACACATAAAACTACAATGGGGATTATCTTTCTAGTTATCAGTTGCCTAGGGAGAATTCCACACGTCGGACCACCACTTTTCCACAGTCGCTACATTTAATTTATTGTCCTTTCATTTAAATGACACCTAACTTTTATTTCCACATTCCTTATATTCTTTCAAACCCACTACAACCACAAAGTAGTTTATTTATTTTTCTAGGTAAATCAAATGTTTAGTGTGTGTAGAGTTGTATTAGTGGTTGATATAACTTGAGAAAAAATTAATTCCACATTTAGCTCCTCATTGAGTTCGACACTCTTACTTATCAAAATGACTACAACTGATCCCCTACACTTGTGAGTTATCAATGAACACGTTAACAATTAGGTTAAAAAACAAGGTTGAAAGGGGACACCCTACTTAAGGCCTCTACTAGCTGAGCAATATCTATTGTTCACCTAATTGATGCTACAAAAGAATCTATTTAATAAAGTACTTATAATCTAGAATGTCCACTTGTGTTCAAAGCCCCTGGTTAAAGCATCTCATCCAAATAAACCAAGCTAACACTACCATATACCGACTCATAGTTAGAATCATACTAGGAGAGCCAGAAGATTAATGGACCTCGTGAAGAATCTCTTGGGTAGAAATAATGACAATATCTGATTGGAAGAAACCGACATATTAACTACATGCAGGACTTTGATACCATAACTTTAGTGAGCTACAATTTTTTTCAAGTCTTTGACGTACATTCCTTAGGAATCAAGATAGTAACAATGGTGAAATTTAAACAATGAATATCCAATTTGCCTTGCTCAAAGTTCAAAACTATGGACATCAACTTTTCATGATTAAATACAAGATGATTTGGTAAAATAAAATGGATATATAATCCACCAGGGCCATGGGAACCATTAGCACAGGAGGGGAACATGGGAAATTGTATATCCTCATCGGTGAAAGACTTCTCCAAGGAAGCATTTCCTCCATCGGAAACTATAGACCATACTAGCTACAAAAATTATAGGCAAGGTGGATGATAGGCTTGGGTTCATGTCCAAAGAGGCTCGTATAGAAGTTATAAGCTAGTTGGAGCATCTCATTGTTCGAACTGACAATCCCCTCATGAGTGATGAAACCATCCAACATTTTTTTCTCCTCCATTGACTTGCAATGTAATGAAAATAGGAAGCATTCTATCTTCATATTTTAGAAATTTCTCTCAATCTTTGACAAACTTTTTGTTACTTTGATTTACTAATATCATCCCATGCATCAAAATATTATTTCATCCTACCCCTGTCAAGATTGTCATGATCATTTTGTTTTGAGAAAACATCTAGAATATCATATTCAAACATTAGGTCTTGTATGTTCCTTGCCATGGTTGATTCAATACTATTACTTCGAACCTTAAAGGTTACCTTAAGAAACCCAACAACTACCATATGTTGACGGCAAATTTAAGTCTAGGGTAACCGACTAAGAGTTGACCAAGTTTTCTCACCTAAAGTGATCTAATTAGGTTGCCATAGGCAACAATTATCAAAACAAAATATATAGCTTGTCCATTTGAATCTTCTTAGTATTAGTTACTAGTACAGGTGTATGGTAGCTACATGTTATATGAACGGTTTTCATAGAGGAAAGAGGGAAATGAACGTCCTACTCAGTAGAGGTGAAAATCATTTCCAAGGCGCCAAGTGAAACTCGTGTTAGGAGGTTTATATTCAATCAAACCCCACTGATATGATGCGTTGAACACACATTTGGAAATACATGCACACTTGCATTTGAGCTTTTGTTTCATGACTAGAATGCATGGATATGTACGTACGAAATTCTGTTAGAATATGTATTACTACATACCTCCTACTATCCAAATTAATCGACAACTCTAGGGAGTACTATTTTTGTTAGAGCTGCGTCAATTAATTTAGATCAGAGGGAGTAATATTTTTCTAAGGGAAGGCACATTAGGATTTTAGGTTGTTGGGTCTATGCAACGCGTTCAAAGATGGTTTGATTAACTGTTTCCATATCAATGTATTTATGATGTTAATGACCAGATTCACAACGTACCATGAGTCAAATGATGACTCAAACCACCGAAGTGCAGTTGGACCCTGATCACGAACACCCGAGAGGATATGTGGTTGATCTAGTGAGATCAGAGGGAGGGATACCCCCGTCTCCCGCTTTCTTCATCATGAAAAAATATCATGACAAAAACTTGAGTAACCATGACACACCATGTGTTCGTGTTTAGATCCGGCAGTAGCTGGGTGTATGATGGATAGTTAAATTTATTCAGAGAGGTGTATGAGTGGAAAATTAGGATGTCTACACACAAGGGACAATGACCTACCAAGGTTAGGGCCCTCCTTGGTCAAGTAACACCACACTCTTGTTGTTGAGATGTATTGCTTTGTGTGTCCTCATGAAAAGAGATATCTCAACTTGGATTCTCGGTATAAGGTGTGTTGTGGTGGCGGCAGAGGTAGGGAATAAAGGATTAGGCGAGGAACCCTATATCCAGTCAAGATCGAGAGGCCCCTAACTTCTTGTGTATACACTAGCAAAGGGCATGTGCGTTGCAACGGGAGAAAAGAATACCACACACTTTTAATTTATAAAAAATGGTCTATAATATGAGAATTTGTTGCTACGACCCAAACAAATATGGTCTTAGCCTACAAAAACACAGTTCAAGATTCCACAGGTTTTATATTTAAACATGACTTGCATGTATATTTAATACGTAAAAAAACGGGCAAGTGATCTTTAATTTCGTCTCCAATCCTAATTTTGCTAAGGTGTTTATCCACATTCCGGATTTGTACCGGTGTTAAAGAAAGACGGATAATGCATTATTAATTACGATTGCATCCTAGATAGTATTTATTTTAAATGGTTAACAGGTAAAATTACACCACATTCAGATTCTAGATATTTATTTAATCAAATTTTATATATAACATGTTAAATTTAGAGTTATGTTTTAGAAGATATGATTATTTTTAAAAACATTTGATATGTATTGCGGGATTAATATCAGAAATATTAGGTTTGTTTTATAAACTAGCATGACGGACTATAAATATCTATTTTTTTTATTAATAGGTATACATGGTCAAGTTATGCTTACATGGATTAGATCAGTTTTACATGTGTGCTATTGGGTTGCTCCGGACCCTCAAGAGGACTGTCACCTCAGTTATCATATCTGAATGCCGTATTCTCGACTCCTCGTCACCAAGGCACCGATCGATCGACACAACAAGCAGCCAACTAGTAAGGTCATATATATAGTCTATAGTTAGCTGTAGGGAAGAGTTGGCACATAGGAAAAGTAGTGATGTGAAGGAAAAAGGGAGAGGAGAGATAAAATAATGCTTGTAGGTCCGAAAGTATGCTTCTGCTCCGAGGTCAAATGAGGTCAGGTGAAAAACAGATTTGGAAAAAAAAGAAAAATAATCGAATTTTCTTTTATAAATTGTAACAAATTTTTTGAGCGACTGCAAATTTTTACTTTGAAATGACATTCTTTCGCAGCAAAAAAACAAAATTAGTACTTCAAAATGCTTTCGAAAGAAGCATTTTGAAGCATCGGTTTTGTTATTTTTTCTGCGACTTCCACAAATATGTTTTCATGATGAAATTTTACAAACATGTAAATTTTTTATCAATGTTTCTCATAAAGAAAATCATTTCCTTTATTAATTTTTTATGATTTTATTAATCAGCCAGGCTCATTTGAGCTCAGGCTGAAAATAGCTGTGTCCTTGTAGGTCTACAAACAGTCCGTAGAACTTTTGGGACATCTTTTAAGTGATGATTTTGTTGTTGTACAGACGATGTCAGTAACTTTACTCTCGCAAGTAACTATGGTTAAAATAAACTATTTACATACAAATATTTATATATGTTTTACTTAATATGGTAGGGTTTTTATGAGAGATATTTTATGTATTGTTGTAGATTCCCCGAGCGCAGCTAGCACAAATGCTCGTTTGATTAATACCTCAGTGAGCGAGGGGGCCCATCCACCACATGTCGATGTTGTGGCAATTTCCATGCGTGTGTGCGACATAGGTACATGAGTAGCACTTGACAACCTTTTTTTTACATTCAGTAGTAGTTGACAACCTATTAGCCAGAATACTCTGCATGAGAGGGCATTTTCAAATTTTTATATACTTTGGTTTAGATTCGTTTCGAAGTTTGTTAACATTTTTAAAATCCTAGAATATATTTAAAATTTAAAATAAATTAAAATTTACAAACATGTTTTAAGGACAAGGCTAGCGAGCACCGGTGCACTCATCCGCTGTAAAGAGCGCACCTTCCATCATGAGGACAGCCAAAAAGAAAACTACGTATATTTATTGGTGCTTTAAAAGAATAAAAAATCATAACTTTTGATTTAAGTGTCGGGATTTAGATCCGTTTTCACTATTGGATTTCTCGTGACGAGTTCTTCAAAAATAGATCTCATATGAATAGGTTTTGACGAACTTTTTTTTCGAGCAACTTTGTGTGCTGTAGAGGCAACTTTAGGGTTATAGGCAAGTGATACGTCTCAAACGTATCTATAATTTTTGATGGTTTCATACTCTTATCTTATCATCTTTGGATGTTTTATATACCTTTTATATCTTTTTTGGGACTAACTTATTAATTCAGTGCCAAGTGTCAGTTCCTGTTTTTTCTGTGTTTTTGGCTCTTTTCAGATCTGATTTTCGAACGGAGTCCAAACGGAATAATATCCCCGAAATATTTTTTTTCCCGAACAGAAGAAGATCACGGGGCTTGAGGGCCAAGCCAGGAGAGCTACAGGGGGTCCACAAGCCCTGTAGCCGCCACCAGGGGGGCGGCGGCTAGCAGGCTTGTGGCCTCCCTAGCGCCCCCTGACCTAGCTCCTTCGCCTATATATTCCCTAAAATGCAGAAAAAAAAATTAGGGAATCTACGAAAACACTTTTCCGCCGTCGCAAGCTTCCGTTTCCGCGAGATCTCATCTGGATACCCTTCCCGATGCCCTGTCGGAGGGGACTTTGGAGTTGGAGGGCTTCTACATCAACATCATCGCCCCTCCAATGACTCGTGAGTAGTTCACTTCAGACCTACGGGTCCGTAGTTAGTAGCTAGATAGCTTCTTCTCTCTATTGGATCTTCAATACAAAGTTCTTCATGATCTTCATGGAGATCTATCCGATGTAATCCTCTTTGGCGGTGTGTTTGTCGAGATTGGATTTGTGATCAGATTACCTATGATATATATTTGAGTCTTTGCTGATTTCTTATATGCATGATTTGATATCCTTGCAAGTCTCTCCGAGTCTTGGGTTTTGTTTGGCCAACTAGATCTATGATTCTTGCAATGGGAGAAGTGCTTGGTTTTGAGTTCTTACCGTGTGGTGACCTTTCCCAGTGACAGTAGGGGCAGCAAGGCACACATCGTGTAGTTGCCATCAAGGGTAACAACGTGGGCTTTGTCGTAGATATGAGATTGTCCATCTACATCATGTCATCTTGCTTAAGGCATTACTCTGTTCTTTTGGACTTAATATACTAGATGCATGCTGGATAGCGGTCGACGTGTGGATTAATAGTAGTAGATGTAGAAAGTATCGGTCTACTTGTTTTGGACATGATGCCTATAGATATAATCATTGCCATAGATGACATCACGACTTTGCGCGGTTCTATCAATTGCTCGACAGTAATTTGTTCACCCACCGTTTACTTGCTTTTACGAGAGAAGCCATTAGTGAACACTACGGCCCCCGGGTCTATTCACACCTATCGTTTCCACTTTCACTTTTACTTTGCTTTGTTACTTTGTTGCTTTCAGTTCTCACTTGGCAAACAATCTATAAGGGATTGACAACCCCTTCATAGCGTTGGGAGCAAGCTTTTTGTGTTTGTGCAGGTACTTGTGATACTCCTTTACTGGATCGATACATTGGTTCTCAAAACTGAGGGAAATACTTACCACCGATGCGCTACATCACCATTTCGGCTTCGAGGGAACACCAATGCAAGGCTCCAAGGCCATGGGGAAATCCTTTGCATATTTGCCTAGGAAGTCCCTAAAGGCGTAGCCGTAGCAGAAGGATTCCTGGTGCCGTTGCTGAGGAGTATCAAGACAAGAACAGTCTCCCGTCAGCACGTGTTTCTGGCGCCGTTGGAAGGTCTTTTGTTGCAGTAGTAGAAGTATTTCTGGCGTTGTTGCCGGGGAAGGAGAGATCTATCCAAGTAGGTCTCACAAACTCATCTCTTGCATTTACTTTTTTGCCAGTTGCCTCTCGTTTTCCTCTCCCCCACTTCACATTTGCCGTTTTCATTTGCCTTTCTCCTTTGCCGTTTTCTTTTGCCTTTTGCCTTTTTGCCGTTCCCTTTCGCCCGTTTTCCTCGCCTGCTCTTATGCTTGTTCGTGAGAGACCTTTCCTCATGGCCAAACCAAACTATTTAAGAAAATTGGAGGAGATTGAAACTAATGTCAAAGGTTTCATGTCTTCTCAGTTTGACCAAAATAGTTACTACCGTAGGGAACTAAAAGAGCAAAATTCCTTTTTGGTCTGTTTGAATAAAGAAGTTGATGATATGGCCAATGATTTCCTTGCACTAAATTATCAGCTTGCTCACCTTGAAAAATTGGTGGGCCAAATTTCTGACAAGCAGGCTACCTTAGTCAATAAGATGGCAGCTAAACCTGAAATTTGTGATGCAAATCACGAAGATCTTAAAGTGCTTGGTGTGACTCCTCTTGAATCTTTGTTTTCGCGTGTCAAACCTATTGATGAAGGGGCTGGATATGAATCCACTTTGATTGAAAAACGCCCCAATGATTCGGAGTCTACCCATCTTGATGATAAAGGTGTGGAGAGTGGAGTAGAAGAAATCAAAATTTTGGGTAGTAATGAAACTCCCACTTTGGATTTCAAGGAATTCAATTATGATAATTGCTCCTTCTTTGAATACATTTCTTTGATGCAATCCATTGCAAACTCTCCACATGCTTATAGCCAAAGCAAAGCCTTTAGCACGCATATCGTAGATGCTATGATGAAATATCTTGAAGAGAAGCTCGAACTAGAAGTCTCTATACCTAGAAAACTTCATGATGAGTGGGAACCTACTATCAAAATCAAGATCAAAAACTATGAGTGCAATGCTTTGTGTGATTTGGGTGCTAGTGTTTCCGCGATTCCAAAGTCTTTATGTGATATTCTTGGTTTTCATGAGATTGAAGAGTGTTCTCTTAATTTGCATCTTGCGGATTCTACTGTCAAGAAACTCATGGAAAGGATCAATGATGTTCTTATTGTTGCAAAGAAGAACTATGTACCCGTGGATTTCATTGTACTTGACATAGATTGCAATCCTTCATGTCCCATTATTCTTGGTAGACCTTTCCTAAGGACAATTGGTGCTATCATCGATATGAAGGAAGGGAATCTTAGATTTCAATTTCCTTTAAAGAAGGGCATGGAGCACTTTCCTAGAAAGAAAATAAGATTGCCTTATGAATCTATGATGAGGGCTACTTATGGTTTGAGCACCAAAGATGACTATACGTGATTCCATCACCTTTTGCCTAGCTAAGGGCGTTAAACAATAGCGCTTGTTGGGAGGCAACCCAACGAATCTATCCTTTTTCTTTCTGTTTTGTGTTTTCCACAATTTCATAATTCTGTTATGATTGTGTTTTTTGTGTTTCTTTTTGCGTTTGTGCCAAGCAAAACCGTTATGATTAGTCTTGGGGATGATCGTTTGGTCATGCTGGAAAAGACAGAAACTTTCTGCTCACGAAAATAATTTTCATGTTTTTTCTGTAAGAGCTTTTGAGTTGATTCTTTTTTATGCTGATTGCTACACAAATTATTCAGACTTTCGTAATGTTTCAGAATTTTTGAAGTACCAGAAGTACACCAAGTATACAGATTGCTACAGACTGGTCTTCTGTTAACAGATTCTGTTTTTTGTGTGTTGGTTGCTTATTTTGATGAAACTATGGATAGTATCGGGGGGGGGGGGGGTATTAGCCATGGAAGATTGAAAATACAGTAACCCAACATCAGCATAAGTAGAATTTAAGTTTGCTACGGTACCTAAGGAAGTGATGGTTTGCTTTCTTATACTAATGTTATCACGAGTTTCTGTTTAAGTTTCGTGTTGTGAAGTTTTCAAGTTTTGGGTGAAGTTCTTATGGACAAAAAGATAAAGAGTGGCAAGAGCTCAAGCTTGGGGATGCCCCGGGAAGGCATCCCCTCTTTCGTCTTCAAATCCATCGGTAACATTACTTGGGGCTATATTTTTATTCACCACATGTTATGTGTTTTGCTTGGAGCGTCTTGTATCATAGGAGTCTTTTATTTTTGTTGTGTCACAAACATCCTTGCTGCACACCTAGAGAGAGAGACATGCACTCACCATGATTTTGTCGAGATTCACTTATATTCTTTGGTAGACAATTCAGCTCACATGTGCTTCACTTATATCTTTTGAGCTAGTTGATTTTGCTCGATGTGCTTCACTTTTATCTTTTAGAGCACGGCGTTGCGTGGCTTGGTAGTTGATCTATGCTATGAAAGTAGTCTCAAAAGGGATAGTTATCCAAAGGGATATGAAAACTTCCACCTTCATGTGCATTGAATAGTTAGAGAAGTTTGATTCATCTCAATTAGTTTTGAGTTGTGGTTATGGTAATATTGAAGTTATGCTAGTAAGGTGTTGTGGATCTAGAAATACTTGTGTTGAAGTTAGTGATTCCCGTAGCATGCACGTATGGTGAACCGCTGTGTGATGAAGTCTGAGCATGATTAGTCTTTTGATTGTCATCCTTTGTGTGGCGGTCGGGATCCCGCGATGGTTTATACCTACCAACCCTTCCCCTAGGAGTATGCGTTGAATGCTTTGTTTCGATTACTACTAAAATTTTTGCAACAAGTATATGAGTTCTTCATGACTAATGTTGAGTCCATGGTTTAGATGCACTTTCACCTTCCACCATAACTATCTTCTTAGTGCCGTGCAACTTTCGCCGGTGCACAAAACCCACCATTAGCCTCCCTCAAAACAGCCACCATACCTACCTACTATGGCTTTTTCAAAGTCATTCCGAGATATATTGCCATGCAACTACTACCATGACATGTGCCACCACTTCTACATTGCCATTGCATGATCGTAAGATAGCTAGCATGATGTTTCCATTAATGTCTATGCCATGCTAGATCATTGTCACGGTACACTACCGAAGGCATTCCATATATATAGAGTCATCGTTGCTCTAAGTTTTGAGTTGAAAGTGTGATGATCATCATTGATGGAGCATTGTCCCATGTGAGGAAATAATAGAGGCCAAAGATGCCCACCAAAAAAAAGAGGCCAAAGAGCCCACCAAAAAAAAGAGAGAAAAAGAGAGAAGGGACAATGCTACTATCCTTCCACACTTGTGCTTATTAAGCACCATGATCTTCATGATTCAGGGTCTCTCGTTTTGTCACTACCATTTAGCTAGTGGGAATTTTTTGTTATATAACTTGGCTTGTATATTCCAATGATAGGCTTCCTCAAATTTGCCTTAGGTCTTCGTGAGCAAGCAAGTTGGATGCACACCCACTAGTTTTCTTTAAGAGCTTTCACATATTCTTAGCTCTAGTGCATCATTTGTATGGCAATCCCTACTCATTCACATTGATATCTATTGATGAGCATCTCCACAGCTCATTGATATGCCTAGTTAATGTGATCATCTTCTCCTTGTTTGTCTTGCAACCTCCACCACACTCCACACCACTTATAGTGCTAAAACCATGGCTCACGCTCATGTATTGCGTGAGAGTTGAAAAGGTTTGAGAAAGTAAAGGTGTGAAAACAATTACTTGGCCAATACCGGGGTTGTGCATGATTTAAATTCGTTGTGCAATGATGATAGAGCATAGCCAGACTATATGCTTTTGTAGGGATAACTTTCTTTTGGCCTTGTTATTTTGAAAGTTCATGATTACCTTGCTAGTTTGCTTGAATTATTATTGTTTCCACGTCAATAGCAAACTATTGTTTTGAATCTAATGGATCTGAACATTCACGTCACATAAGAGGAGTTACAAAGGACATCTATGCTAGGTAGCATGAAAGCATCAAAAATTCATTCTTTATCACTTCCCTACTCGAGGCGAGCACGAGTTAAGCTTGGGGATGCTTGATACGCCTCAAACGTATCTATAATTTTTGATGGTTTCATGCTGTTATCTTGTCATCTTTGGATGTTTTATATAGCTTTTATATCTTTTTTGGGACTAACTTATTAATTCAATGCCAAGTGCCAGTTCCTGTTTTTTCTGTGTTTTTGGCTCTTTTCAGATCTGATTTTGGAACGGATTCCAAACGGAATAAAATCCCCGAAATAAATTTTTCCCGAACGGAAGAAGATCATGGGGCTTGAGGGCCAAGCCAGGAGAGCTACAGGGGGCCCACAAGCCGTGTAGCCGCCACCAGGGGGCGGCGGCTAGCAGGCTTGTGGCCTCCCTGGCGCCCCCCTGACCTAGCTCCTTCGCTTATATATTCCCTAAAATACAGAAAAAATCAGGGAATCCACGAAAACACTTTTCCGCCGCCGCAAGTTTTCGTTTCCGCGAGATCTCATCTGGAGAC
Organism: Hordeum vulgare subsp. vulgare; assembly: GCF_904849725.1. Lineage (NCBI taxonomy): Eukaryota > Viridiplantae > Streptophyta > Magnoliopsida > Poales > Poaceae > Hordeum > Hordeum vulgare. The sequence goes on from NC_058521.1 coordinate 582,405,937, forward strand.
CCTTCCCGGTGCCCTGCCGGAGGGGACTTTGGAGTTGGAGGGCTTCTACATCAACATCATCGCCCCTCCAATGACTCGTGAGTAGTTCACTTCAGACCTACGGGTCCGTAGTTAGTATTTAGATGGCTTCTTCTCTCTCTTGGATGTTCAATACAAAGTTCTCCATGATCTTCATGGAGATCTATCTGATGTAATCCTCTTTGGCGGTGTGTTTGTCGAGATCCGATGAATCATGGATTTGTGATCAGATTATCTATGATATATATTTGAGTCTTTGCTGATTTCTTATATGCATGATTTGATATCCTTGTAAGTCTCTCCGAGTCTTGGGTTTTGTTTGGCCAACTAGATCTATGATTCTTGCAATGGGAGAAGTGCTTGGTTTTGGGTTCTTATCGTGTGGTGACCTTTCCCAGTGACAGTAGGGGCAGCAAGGCACACATCATGTAGTTGCCATCAAGGGTAACAAGGTGGGCTTTGTCGTAGATATGAGATTGTCCATCTACATCATGTCATCTTGCTTAAGGCGTTACTCTGTTCTTTTGGACTTAATACACTAGATGCATGCTGGATAGCGGCGACGTGTGGAGTAATAGTAGTAGATGCAGAAAGTATCGCTCTACTTGTTTTGGACGTGATGCCTATAGATATAATCATTGCCATAGATGACGTCACGACTTTGCGCGGTTCTATCAATTGCTCGACAGTAATTTGTTCACCCACCGTTTACTTGCTTTCATGAGAGAAGCCACTAGTGAACACTACGGCCCCTAGGTCTATTCACACTTATCGTTTCCACTTTCGCTTTTACTTTGCTTTGTTGCTTTCAGTTTTCACTTCGCAAACAATCTATAAGGGATTGACAACCCCTTCATAGCGTTGGGAGCAATCTTTTTGTGTTTGTGCAGGTACTTGTGATACTCCTTCACTGAATCGATACCTTGGTTTTCAAAACTGAGGGAAATACTTACCACCGCTGTGCTACATCACGCTTTCTGCTTCGAGGGAACACCAATGCAAGGCTCCAAGGCCACGGGGAAATCCTTTGCATATTTGCCTAGGAAGTCCCTAAAGACGTAGGCGTAGCAGAAGGATTCCTGGCGCCGTTGCTGAGGAGTATCAAGACAAGAACAGTCTCCCGTCAGCACGTGTTTCTGGCGCCGTTGGAAGGTCTTTTGTTGCAGTAGCAGCAAGCAACTCCCCCCCTTAGTATGACTACCTATCAGCGAAGGATTCTTCTAAGTTGGATACCACGACTACTAGTTGACTAGATTCACCTTTAAAACCTTTAGATCATAGTCAATGATGATCAGTTGCCTATGATTGATGCTCACTTGCCTATAATTACTATAAAATTGCTCAACTTTGATGCTCAATTGCCTATTACTAATGGTCAATTGCCTACGGTTGATATAGAGTTGCCTATCATTAATACTCAGTTGCCATAATTGCACTCAAGTATCACAAAAAGTTAGCAACTTTTAGTGTGTGTTTGCACAACTCGAGTGCATTCAACAAGCAACTCATGTGTATACACATGATGCAATTCATCTAGCATCAAAGTTGCTTCTGCTTAACACTAATGTTGCCTTATCTAGTATCGATGTTACTTTTGAATTTTTTTTCTTTAAAACATATTTATATGGGATCTCGTGTTGAAGAGTTCGTCTCGAGGAACCTAACGATGAAAACATATCATAATTCCAACACACGATTTAATAGGTACAATTTTTTGAAATTTATTGTACAAGAATTAATGTACATCCAACGCATGCGGAGCCGAGAATGCACATCCAATAGGTAGGTCTACTTGGCTAAAAAGAAGGAGTTTCTTCCCTATAGCACTGGAGTTGCCTCTGTTGTACACAAAGTAGCCCAATTTTTGTTTTATCAAAACATATCTATATAGGATTTAGTTTTGAAGCATTCGTCGTGAGAAACCCAACCGTGAAAACGGATCTTAATTTTGGCACATAGTTCAAAATATATAGCTTTTTTGAAAAAAAAGAAAGTAACTAATTGTGTTGGAGGGGAGAACTAATCGCACGGGTTTCCTCCTTCCTTGTTTGGGAGTTTTTTTTTGTCGCTAACTGCGTGTGCTCGCGACACCTAATAAATGCAGATGCATTAATTAACATTTGGGATGTTTTAAATACAGATCCAAAATGAAAATGGGCCATCGGACTATAGTTGAATGTGCTCGTTTGTGCGCTTTCTAGTGCACTACAGGCTGGAAGTAGTGAAATATGCATATTTGCGTGAACCAATCGATGGTCGATAGCTGGGCTGGCCTAGATTTTTTGAAAAAAGTTTCATCAACTTTTGGAAACGTTCATCGATTTGACAAAATGTATACTGATTTTTGAAAAAAGTTCATTGAATTTGAAAAACAGTCTGTCGACTTTGAAAAAGAGTTCATTGCTTTTGGAAAAAGTTCATCGAAAATGAAAAAAAGTTCATCCAATTTGAAAAACAATAATTAAACTTGGAAATTTTTCATTGATTTGGAAAAAAGATCATTCAATTGATAAAAATTTAAAATAGTTCATCATGAATACAAACAACATATATTTTAGTTTAATTGGTTTTCTCGGTTTCTTTTATTTATTTCTGATGATTTCATATTATAATATTTTATAACATTTTTTAATATCCTGAAAAATTTTACGAATTAAATAAGATTAAATCAAATAGTAGTTCATGAATTAAAAATATATTCATGCTTTTAAAGAATACACATGAACTAAAAAAGAGTTTACATATTCGTTTTTTTCACAAATTTTATAATATTAATGAATTAGAAACCATTGAACTCCAAAAATGTTTGCGAATTCAGTTTTTTTCAAACTTAGGAAATGTTTGCGTATTTGAAAAAGTATTTGTGATATTCTTAAATGCTTGTGAGTTTGAATATTTTTCAAAATAAAAATGTCCCTGAAATAAAAAAAAGTTAGGCAAATTATGTTTGAAAATTTAACAAATGTCCACAAATTGAGAAACAAATTCTGAATTCTATATTTTTTAAAAATTATTCATGTACTCAATAGAATTTTATTGATTTTTTAAAATATTCATGAATTTTAAAAATACATGAATCTGAAAAGTATTCATGCATTCATAAAATTTAAAAAATGAAATAAAATAAAATAATATATTTTGAGAAATAAAAATAAATATAAAGATGAATGAAAACAATCCAAAAGAAAACATTGAAAAAAACATTTCAAACACATACACAGGGAAACCCGCAAAATGGGTCATCCATGTAACAACGTAGCCCTCGGAGTGTGTAATTGATTGGTTTTCCGCACGTCACGTGTGAATAGGATAACCCGTGAACTCAGGTTTGTCATAGGGGTGGGCATATTAACCGAGAATTTGATGTACCGAACCAAAAACCTGAGACCAAAAATTACATGTAGGGGTATGCTAAAAAGAAAGAATTAGTGAGGCTACAAAGGACATGAGGCAAAGTGAGTAGTCAGACTTGATCACGATGCTCACATGAACTTTAGTTTTGTTCGGTCAAACCGATGACCGAACCTATTTTTTGGTTCAAAAAAACACTGGTTACTTAGTTGTGGAGGGACCGGTTGGTCTAAAGTTTAAAGAAATCGAAATTTCTTTTTACCCGCAAAACCCATTCGATTGGTTCTGTTAGACAGAATGTCCATGCCTAGCACGAGAGCTCGTGTGAGTCACATGAGCTCTTATGCAATATCTTGCTCTTTGTGGGGCCGAATATTGTTGGAGAACATTGCATAGAAACAAAAAAATTCCTATGTACATGCAAAATCTATTCATGAAGATGCATAGCTACAAGAGGGAAAGTGTATCTACATATCCGTTTAGATCGCTAAGCGGAAGCGTATATAACACGGTTGATATAGTTGTACGTCTTCACGGTTCAATCGCGATCCGTCCCGATCTAGCGCCGAACGGATGACACCTCCGTGTTCAACACACATGCGGGTCGACAACGTCTTCGCCGTCTCGATCCAGCGAGCGTAGGGAGCCTAGTAGATGAGTTCTCCGGTAGTACGACGGCGTGGTGACGATGGTGGTGGTGCGATCTCGGCATGGGCTTTGCCAAGCGCTACTTCGACACGACGTAAGAGAAAACCATCTAGAGAGAGGGAGGGCGCCGCCAAGGCTTGCTGTGTTGGCTGCCTCCCTCTGCTCTCGTATATATAGGGGGAAGGGTGGGCGAGGCCGGCCTAGGGTTTCTCCTAGGAGGGGTGGCGACAAAGGTGGGGTTGCTTGCCACCCAAGGCAAGTGGTGGCGCCCACCCTTAGGCTGCCCTAGCCCTTTGGCCGCATGGGCCTTTTGGTGGGAAGGGTGCCTAGCCCACTAGGGGCAGGTGCACCTCTCTCTCAACCCAGGCCCTCCATGGCAGGTGCACCCTATCGGTGGACCCGCAGAACACTTTCGGCAGCTCCATCACAAAACTGTTAAGTTCCGGAACTTTTCGGAAACTTGAATACCAACTTCCCGTATATCAATCTTTACCTCCGACCATTCTGAAGCTCCTCGTCATGCCCAGGATCTCATCCAGGACTCCAAACAACCATCGGTCACCAACATATATAACTCAACTAAGTATGCGAACCCTGTAGGATTGAGAACTATGCAGACATGACCGAGACACCTCTACGGTCAATAACGAATAGCAGCACCTGGATGCCCATATTGGTTCCTACATATTCCACAAAGATCTTTATCAGTCGAACCACGAGGCCAAGGATTCAATCAATATCGTATGCAATTCCCTTTGTTCAGCGGTATGTTACTTGCCCGAGATACGATCGTCGGTATCTCCATAGGTAGTTAAATCTCGTTACCGGCAAGTCTCGTTACTCGATCTGTAATACTATATCCCGTAACTAACTCCTTATTCACATTTCTTGCAAGCTTCTTGTGATGTTGTATTACCGAGTGGGCACAGAGATACCTCTCCGTCATACGGAGTGACAAAATCCCAGTCTTGGTCCATGCCAACCCAACAGACACCCTACGAGATACCTATAGAGCATCTTTATGATCACCAGTTACGTTGTGACGTTTGATACATACAAGGCATTTTTCCGGTGTCAGGGAGTTGCATGATCTCAAGGTCTTAGGAACAGACACTTGACACGCAAAGAGCAATATCAGTAAACTTAGTGATACGATCAAATGCTATGCTTAAGGTTGGGTCTTGTCCATCACACCATTATCCTAATGATGTGATCCCATTATCAAATGACAACTCAAGTCCATGGTTAGGAAACCTTAACCATCTTTGATCAACGAGCTAGTCTAGTAAATGCTTACCAGGGATTTAGTGTTGTGTATGTATCCACACATGTATGTGAGTTTCTAATCAATAAAATTATAGCATGGATAATAAATGATTACCATGAACAAGGAAATATGATAATAACCAATTTATTATTGCCTCTAGGATGCATTTCCAATAGTCTCCCACTTGCACCAGAGTCAATAATCTATTCACATCACCATGTGATTAACACCCAATGAGTTCTCGGGTTTCATCATGTTTTGCTTGTGAGAGAGGATTTAGTCAACGGGTCTCCAACATTAAAATCCGTGTGTACCTGAAAATCTCCATGTCATAATGTGGATGCTCCTAACACGCTCCACTTGGAGCTATTCCAAATGACTGATCCACTATACAAATCCGGTTTGTTACTCAGAGTCATCTAGATTGGTGTCAAAGCTTGCATCAACGTAATCCTTTACGACGAACACTTTTATCACCTCCATAATTGAGAAAGATTTCCTTAGTACTCTAGTTACTAAGGATAGTTTTGACCGTTGTCCAGTGATCCACTCCTCGATCAATCTTGTACACCTTGATAGTCTAATGGCAAGGCACACACCACGTGCTGTACACAGCCTGACATAAGTATAGAACCTATGGCTGAGGTATAGGGGACGACCTTCGTCCTTTATCTTTCTCCTCCCATGGTCGAGCCTTGCGTCTTACTCAAATTCACACCTTACAGTACATACAATAACTCCTTCTTTGACTGATCTATTTTGAAATCCTTCAAAATCGTGTCAAGCTGGTATGTATTCATTGAAAGCTTTATCAAGCGTCTTAATATATCTCTATAGATCTTAATGTCCAATATCTAAGTAGCTTTATCTAGGTTTTCCTTTGAAAAACTCCTTTCAAACAATCCTTTATGTTTTCCATAAATTCTACTTCATTTCTGATCAACAATATGTCATCCACATGTACTTATGAGAAATTCTATAGTTCTCCCACTCACTTTCTTGTAAATACAAGTTCCTTTATAAACTTTGTATATACCCAAAAGCTTTGATCACCTCATCAAAGTGCTTATTCCAACTCCGAGTTGCTTGCAACCGTCCAGAAATGGATCTCTGGAGCTCGCATGCCTTTTAGCGCCATTAGTATCAAGAAAACCTTTTGGTTGTATCACATAAAAACCTTTCCTCAAGGAAACCGTTAAGGAAACGATGTTGTGAAATCCATCTGCCAGATTTCATAATTGAAAAATGAAGCATCGCTACAGGTGAGCTTTATAAATGGTGACATTTACCATCATCGTGTGTCTTCCTCTTAAAGATCGATTTGTACTTAATAGCCTTACGACCATCAGGTAATTCTTCCAAAGTCCATACTTTGTTTTCATACATGGATCCTATCTCGGATTTCATGGCCTCTAGCCATTTTTTGGAATCCAGGCCCACCATCGCCTCTCCGTAGCTCGTAGGTTCACTGTTGTCAAACAACATGACCTCCAAGACAGGATTACCATACTACTCAGGAGCAATACGTCTCCTTGTCAGCGTACGAGGTTCAGTTGTAACTTGATCTGAAGCTTCATGATAATAATCATTAGCTTCCTCTTCAATTGGTGTAGGCGTCAAAGAAACACCTTTCTGTGTCGTGTTACTCTCTAATTGAAGTGAAAGTTCAATAACCTCTTCAAGTTCCACCTTCCTACCACTCAATTCTTTCGAAAGAAATTCTTTCTCTAGAAATGATCCATTCTAGGAAACAAAGACTTTGCCTTCGGATCTGAGATAGAAGGTATACCCAACTGTTTCCTTCGGGCATGCTATGAAGACGCACTTCTCCGCTTTGGGTTCGAGCTTATCAGGCTGAAGCCTTTTGACATAAGCATCCCAACCCCAAAATTTTAAGAAAAATGACAGCTTAGGTTTCTCGCCAAACCATAATTCGTACGGTGTCGTCCCGACAAAATTACATGGTGCCCTATTTAAAGTGAATGTGTTTGTCTCTAATGCATAAACCCAAAACTAGTGGCAAATCGGTAAGAGATATCATAGTACGCACCATATCGAATAGAGCATGGCTATGACGTAGAGACACACCATTACACTATGGTGTTCCAGGTAGCATGAGTTGTGAAACAATTTTCACATTGTCTTAAATGTATACCAAACTCGTAACTTAGATATTCACCTTCACGATCATATCGTAGACATTTTATCTTCTTATCACGATGAACTTTTCAACATTTAAAACTTGTGATTTATCAATTAAATATAACCGTATCTACTCGAATCATCTCAGAAGGTAAGAAAATAACGATATCCACTGTGTACTTCAGCACTCATTGGACTGCATAGATCAAAATGTATTATTTCCAATAAGTAAGTTGCATGTTCCATCTTACCAGAAAGTGGAGTCTTACTCATCTTGCCTATGAGGCATGGTTCGCATGTCTCAAGCGATTCAAAATTGAGTGAGTCCAAAGATCCATAAGCATGGAGTTTCTTCATGTGTTTTACACCAATATGACCTAAGTGCCAGTGCCACAAGTAAGTGGTACTATCATTAATAACTTTACATCTTTTGGCATCAATACTATGAACATGTGTATCACTATGATCGAGATCCAATAAACCATTGGGTGCATGATCATAAAATATATTATTCATGTAAATAGAATAACTTTTATTCTGTTACTTACATGAATAATCGTCTCGCAATAAACAAGATCAATATAATATTCATGCTCAACGCAGACACCAAATAACATTTATTTAGGCTTAACACTAATCCCGAAGGTAGATGGAGCATGCGATGGTGATCACATCAACCTTGGAAACACTTCCAACACACATCGTCACCTCTCCCTTAACTAGTCTCCGTTTATTCTGCAACTCGTGTTTCGACTTGCTAATATTAGCAAATGAACCGATATCAAATACCAGGGGATACAACGAGTACTAGTAAGAAAAACATCAATAACATGTATATCAAATATACTTATGTTGACATTGCCAGCCTTCTTATCTGCCACGTATCTGGGATAGTTCCGCTTTCAATGACCATTTCCCTCACAACAAAGGCACCCAGTCTCGGGTTTGGGTACAACCTTGGGTTTCTTCATTGGAACAACAACTCGCTTGCCATTCTTGAAATTTCCCTTCTTGCCCTTGCCCTTCTTGAAACTAGTGGTTTTACTAACCATCAACACTTGATGTTCCTTCTTGATTTCTACCTTCACGATGTAAAACATCGTGAATACCTGAGGGATCATCTTCTCCATCCCTCACATGTTATAGTTCATCACGAAGCTCTAGTAGCTTGGTGGTAGTGACTTGGAGAACTATGTCAATCACTATCTTATCTGGAAGATCAACTCCCACTTGATTCAAGCGATTGTAGCACCGAGACAATCTAAGCACATGCTCATCGATTGAACTATTCTCCTTCATCTTGCAGGCAAAGAATTTTTTCGGAGGTTTCATACCTCTTAACTCGGACATGAGCCTGAAATCCCAATTTCAGCTGTTGGAACATATCATATGCTCCGTGATGTTCAAAACGTCTCTAGAGGCTCAATTCTAAGTTGTAAAGCATGACACACGGAACAATCAAGTAGTCATCAGAACATGCGTTTCTAATGTTCTCAACACCCGCAGGCGACGTTTGAGGGGGTGGCGCAGGGAGCGGTGTATCAAAGACATAAGCCTTTTGTGCAGTAACTGAGGACAATCCTCGGATCATGGATCTAGTGTGCATAATTGCTACCATTATGTTTCAACTTCGTTTTCCTTAGGAACGTATAAAAAATAGGGGAGGTAGGACATGAGCTATTGATCTACAAGATACTTTGCAAACATAACTTAGCCTATGTTCATGATAATGAGTTCAATTAATGATATTACAAATGAACTCCCACTCAAATCAACACCCCTCAGGTTGTCCGAGTGTGACATGATCCAAATCCATGAACCCAAGTCCGATCATCATGTGAGATGAGGTGGATTAAATGGTGAACAGCTCCATGTTGATCATATCTACTATATGAATCATGTTTGACCTTTCGGTATCCTGTGTTCCGAGGCCATGTCTCTACATGCTAGGCTCATCAAGTTTAACCCAAGTGTTCTGCATGTGCAAAACAGGCTTACCTCTGTTGTATGAAAACGTAGGGTCTATCACACCCGATCATCATGAGGTTCTTTGAAACGACAAACCTTCTCAATGGTGCACACTTGGGGAGAACACAATTTTATCTTGAAATCTTAGTGAGGGATCATCTTATAATGCTACTGTCGTCCTAAGCAAAATAAGATGCATAAAAGATAAACATCACATGCAAATCATATAAGTGACATGATATGGCCATCATCATCTTGTGCTTTTGATCTCCATCTTCAAAGCACCGACATGATCTCCATCATCACTCGCATGACACCATGATCTCCATCATCATGTCGTCATGTGGTTGTTGCGCCATGTGTTGCTTCTACAACTATTGCTAACTCATAGCAATAAATTAAATCAAATGGCACAAAAAATAAATTAAAGACAAACCTATGGCTCCTGCCCGGTTGCCGTACTCATCGAGATGCAAGTCGTGACAATCTATACAAAACATGATCATCTCATACATCACATATATCACATCATGACTTTGGCCATATTACATCACAACATGCCATGCAAAAACAAGTTAAACATCCTCTACTTTGTTGTTGCAAGCTTTACGTTGCTCTATGGGAAACTAGCAAGAAACAATCTTACCTACGCAAAGACACAATGATGATATTCAAGTTGCTATTTAACCTTCTATAAGGATCTCCTCTGTCGAATCCGATTCAACTAAAGTGGGAGAGACAGACACCCGCCAGCCACCTTTATGCAACCAATTTACATATCAGTTGGTGGAACCGGTCTCTTGTACGTGGACAAGTAAGGTTGGTCCGAGGCGCTTCATCCCACAGTATCGCCGAATCAAAATAAGACCGAGGAAGTAAGCAATCTAAACATCAACGCCCACAGAACATTGCATGGGAAACAAAAAAAAAAAATTCTACGCACACGGAATATCTATCCATGGAGATGCATAGCTACGATAGGGGGAGTGTATCTACATACACTTGTAGATTGCTAAGCGGAAGTGTATATAACACGGTATATGTAGTCGTACGTCTTCACGATCCGATTGCGATCCATTCTCATTTAGCGCCGAACGGACGACACCTCCATGTTCAGCACACGTACGGCTCAACAACGTCTCTGCCACCTCGGTCCAGCGGGTTTAGGTGGAGTAGTTGATGAGTTCTACGACAGCACGACGACGCGGTGACGGTACTGGTGGTGCGATATCGGCAGGGCTTCGCCAAGTGCTACCATGACGCGACAAAGGAGAAAGCCATCTAGAGAGAGAGAGGGAGGGCGACGCCAAGGCTTGGTGTGTTGGCTACCTCCCTCTCCTCTCATATACGTAGGGGGAGGGGTGGAGGAGGCCGGCCTAGGGTTTCCCCTAGGAGGGGTGGCGGCCAAGGTGGGGCTGCTTGCCACCCAAGCCAAGCGGTCGCGCCCACCTTTAGGCTGCCCTAACACTTTGCCCGCATGGGCCTTTTGGTGGGAGGGGCGCCCAGACCACCAGGGGATGGTGCGCCTCTCTCTGACCATGGGCTCTTGTGGGGCAGGTGGACCCTCTGGTGGACCCTCGGAACACTCCGTCACAAAACTAGTAAGTCCCGAAACTTGTCAAAACTTGAATACCAATTTTCCATATATCAATCTTTACCTCCTGACCATTCTGAAGCTCCTCGCCATGTCCGGGATCTCATCCGGGACTCCAAAAAACCTTCGATCAACAACGTATATAACTCAACAATACTATATCGTCATCAAACGTTAAGCGTGCACACCTTGTGGGTTCGAGAACTATGCAAACAAGACTGAGACACCTCTATGGTCAATAACCAATAATAGGGCCTGGATGCTCATATTGGTTCATACATATTCCACGAAGATCTTTATCGGTCGAACCACGATGCCAAGGATTCAATCAATCCCGTATGCAGTTGCCTTTGTTCAGCGGTATGTTACTTGCCCGAGATTCGATCGTCGGTATCTCTCTACCTAGTTCAATCTTGTTACCCACAAGTCTCTTTACTTGTTATGTAATGCAAGATCCCGTGACTAACTCCTTAGTCACATTGCTTGCAAGCTTCTTGTGATGTTGTATTACCGAGTTGGCCCAGAGATACCTCTTCGTCATACAGAGCGACCAATCCCAGTCTCGATCCATGACAACACAATAAACACCCTCGGAGATACCTGTAGAGCATCTTTATGATCGTCCAGTTATGTTGTGATGTTTGATACACATAAGACATTCCTCTGGTGTTAGGTACTTGCATGATCTCATGGTCTTAGGAACATATACTTGACATGCATAAAGGAATAGCGATAAACCTAGTGATACGATCAAATGTATGCTTACGGTTGGGTCCATCACATCATTATATCTATGGTTGGGAAAACTTAACCATCTTTGATCAACGAGCTAGTCTAGTAGATGCTTACTAGGGACTCTGTGTTGTCTATGTGTCCATACATGTATCTAAGTTTTCAATCAATAGAACTATAGCAGGGATAATAAACGATTATCATGAACAAGTAAATATGATAATAACCAATTTATTATTGCTTCTAAGGCATATTTCTAACAAATATCTTTGCATCTTTTGCACTTCAGCTAACGGGCTGCCAAATAAGGTGCACTCTTGTAGCTTCTTGGGTCAGTTTCCGGAGACTTTGGTGGAGCGGTTCAGATCCGTTTTCCAAGCTTCCACCTCGTTTTTTATTTTCACTTTTTGAATGTTTTTATATACTTTTTCTGTTATTTTCCATTTTATTGTTTTTGAAATACATGTCAAATTGTTTTACACAAGTTGAACTTTTTTGCATACGCTCATTATTTTTAGATCCACGTTGAACATTTCCAAAATAGTTCTTTGATTTTTTTATCCGAATGCATGTGGAATTTGTCAAATGCACATTAAAACTATTTATATACATGTTGAAATTATTTGAAATACACGTGCAAAATAAAAGAATTTTTTTAGATGCACAATTAAAACTTTCCAAGTACATGGTCAACATTTTTGTGAAAGCATACTGATTTTTTTTGTCAAATCCACATTGAACATTTTTAAAATAAATGATGGATATGTTTTGTCTCATATTGAAATTTTCATAAATGCGATGGACATTTTATAAAGAATTCAATAATTTTAATTAAATGTCATGAACATATTTTGGAAGCACATGCAACATTTACTTTAATTGACACGAACATTTTATAAACCCTTTTTAAAATGTGACAAACATATTTTTGATAAGCGTTAATATTTTTAAACATGACAAACAATTTGGTGATTGATATGAACACTTTTTACAACTATGTGAACGATTTTTTCAATTCTATAAAAAAATAAAATCACTAACATTTTTTAATAGTTTGATTATTTTTAAATTTTGAAAAATTCCCTTGAATGTTGTGAATATTTTATAAAAGTTGCAAGACCAATTTTTTTCTCTAGATAACCATTTTTAAAATGGGCAATGAGCTTTTTAAAAAAGTGTTAAATTGTGTTTGGAATATATATATTTAAATTATTTTGACATATATAGAAAAGTGAAAAAAACAATGCATGGACAAAAGAAAAATAGAACAACCACCTATAGGCTGACCCACTACCCAGGTTGCGTGAGGAGATCTTTACTCTGTCTAGATGTTGTCAAGACTCAAGACACACACCCCTCACGCTGCAATAATGTAGTTGAAGCTATCAAGGAAGGAAGTGTGCTACCTATGTCTCAATCATTCAAGAAATTATAACTAGATCCTCTTCTTTTATTTCATGTGAGTCTAGGCATGAATATAGGAGCTCGAACTTTGAAGCTTACAATCTGCAAAATATGTACTCTCTTTAGGGGCTTTCTGCCATGCTTGGTTAGGTCATCCCGCAGATCTTTCTTTTGTATGTGAGAACAGTTGGAAATTAGCAAACAAATGCACTTGTGGTTAACTCAAAACTATAGTAGAAATAAAGTAATCTCAGCACCACATCACGTACTAACTCAATAATCGTTGGTTAGTACAGAAGGAAACATATGCAACAACATATATGGAGGAGAAAATATTATTCAGCACACAAGACACTCCTCACACAAGTGTCTTGTGGCAGGAGTAATTTTCTGGATAGCAACAAGCACCAACAAAAGAGACACCCGATTTTTACGTGGAAAACCCCTCAACTTGAGGAAAAAACCATGGACCGAAGCCACCCAAATCCTCTTCCACTATTATCAAATGTGGGATACAACACGTTTCTTCTCTAGACAGCACTAGAGGATCTCATACATCAAGATTTCTGAATCTTGGATGAATACAACAAGATTTGGGGCTCAAGAGCTAGCGATTGGAACAATCTCACCAAAAATGGTGGAACCGCAGCTTGAAGGAGACAAGGTAGTGGATCTAGGTCATCACAACCTTGGGGAGGAGCTCCCTTTGCTTCTTCCTTCAATCTTTCTCTTCTTCCCTTTCTCACTTCGTTTTCTCTCTTCTTCTTCAATGGAGGCTGAACTGATTTTTGTCACCCTACATGGTGGCTGCTAGATGAAGGGTAAAGCATCCCCATCCACTCACGTGCAAATACCAAAATGACCCTAGGTCATAACCCTAATGGGTAGTGGCCTTCCGCACCTCTTTTCGGCTGCCTAAAGGCCTCAAATGGTCATCTCCTCACAGCCCACATGAAGAGGATATCCCAAAAAATATCCCCCTCCGGCTCATGAGAGGGGCACCACCAATCCCGCTACCTTGGAACATGCTTATAGCTTCTCATTTGGCAATATCTTGGTCATCATATCCGAACCATTATCATTGGTATGGGTCTTCTCAAGTTTCAGCAAGTTGGAACTCACAACATCTCGAATCCAATGATACCTCACATCAATGTGCTTGGTTCAAGAGTTATAGCTTGAATTCTTAGCAAGGTGGATATCACTTTAACTATCGCAAAACAGAACATACTTCTGTTGCTTCATGCCGAGCTCTTGCAAGAAGTTCTTCATCCACAAAACTTCCTTGGCAGCATCAAATGCTGCTATGTACTCAATTTCTGTAGTTGATGTAGAAACACATTTCTGCAATCTTGATTTCCATGACACTTCTCCGCTTACATAGCTCATGAGGTATCCAGATGTGGACTTCCTATGATCCTTATCACCTACATAATCTGCATCTGTATAGCCCTACAATATATGATCGCTACTTCCAAAGCATAAACAAGATGTAGAAGTTCCCTTAAGATACCTGAGAATCGACTTCACTGCTTCCCAATGAGCTTTACCTGGATTTGTCATGAAATGGTTAACAACTCCAACTACATAGGCAATATCACGCCTAGTGCATACCATGGCATACATGAAACTTCCCACAGCAGATTGGTAAGGTAATTTCATCATATCTTCTTTCTCCTTCTTGCTTGTAGGACATTGTTCTGAATTTAGTTTGTGATGGCCTGCAAGTAGAGAGATAACATATTTTGCATCCTCCATATTGAGCCTTTCAAGTACCTTCTCAATGTATCTTTCCTGTGAGAGGCAAAGTAGCTTCTTTGGTCTATCACGGGAGATCTTCATGCCAAGTATTTGCTTAGCTGGTCCTAAATCCTTCATGGAAAATGATTTACTCAATGTCTTATTGAGGAGAGCAATCATCTTTGTGAAATTTCAAACAATCAACATACAACAAGAGAATAATGAAGTCACCCTTGGCGTACCTCTTCATAAAGACACAATGATCATGTTGTGCTTTATGGCAACCAAGCCGAGTCATAAAAGACTCAAACTTATTGTACCACTGCCGAGGAGCTTGCTTCAAGTCATACAAGCTCTTCTTCAATTTGCAAACTAAGTGCTCCTTGCCTACAACCATGAAACCTTCTGGCTGCTCCATGTATATCTCCTCCTCTAGGTCACCATGCAAGAATGCAGCCTTCACATCAAGTTGTTTAATTTCGTGTCCATGGTGGTGAATCAGGTGAATTTTCGTTGGCATCATCTTTACCAACTTCATCATCATCATCATTTGATGGCTGCTCATCACTCTGACCTGTACTGCCTTGGTCAGTTGCATCTTCACTGTCTTCAATGTCATCAACTCCCCCATGATTTGATGCATGAGAGGAGGACGGATTGGATCCATGTCAACCTCAGGTGAGTTGGTCATTGGCTTCTCTTGTTTACCAATATCTTTTATTGTCTTATCTTCAATGAACACCATATCCCGGTTTCTCACAATTTTTCTGTTGGCTGGACCCCACAACCTGTAGCCAAACTCTTCACTTGGTTGACCGATGTAGATGCACTCCTTTGTGTTGATATCAAGCTTGGATCTCTCGTCCCTTGGGACATGCACAAATGCCCTGCAACCAAAGACCTTCAGGTTCTTGTATGATACCTCCTTCCCTTACCAAAATCTATGAGGAATATCACCTGCAAGATGAACTGAGGGAGATAGGTTAACCACATACATAACATTCATCAATGCTTCAACCCAAAAAGAATCAGGTAAATGAGCATGAGAGAGCATAGCTACGACCCTCCGTGTGAGTGTCCTGTTCATTATCTCTGCAATACCATTGAGCTGAGGTGTCTTTGGTGGACTCTTCTCAAGCCTGATGCCAAACTTCCTACAATACCTTTCAAAAGGACCTCGATATTCACCACCATTGTCTGATCTCACACACTTCAATTTCGTGCGAGTTTCTCTCTCAACTTTGGCATGGAACTCCTTGAAGGCTTCAAGCGTCTCGTATTTGTGTTTCAGCACATACACAAAAACCTTTCTGGAATGGTCATCAATAAAAGTCACAAAATATATTGCTCCACGATGAGATTTTTCAGTCATGGAGCAAACATTAGTGTGCACAAATATCAAGAACATTTTTTGCACGGTGTGGAAGGAGTGTACGAAATGCAACCCTATGTTGTTTTCGAGCAAACCAATGAGCATAGGGTTTTAAGGATATACCTTTCAACTCAGGGAGGTACTACATGCGAACAAGAGCATGCATGCCCTTCTCACTCATATGCCCAAGCCTCTTGTGCCATAATTCCACGGAAGTGTCTTTTTCAGCACTGTTCAACACCTCATAGCACAACTTGGTTTTAGTCACATAGAGATTACCTTCCCCACTTCTTCGAGCCAAAGAACCTTTGGTGAGCTTCCACTATCCTTCACCAAAATAACTAGGATGTCTGATATCATAAAGCTTGCCTACTGACAATAAATTCAGCCTTATGTCGGGAACGTGCCTCACATCATCGAGCACCAACCTGCAACATGTATTTGTTTCAATGCATATACAACCCTTGCCAACAATTGTTGACGAACCACTGTTTCCCATACTCACTTGACTAGTAACACCACTAGTGTAAGATGTGAAATACTCCATGCGTGATGTGATGTGGAAGGACGCACCTGAATCCACAACCCAACTCATGGCATCATCACGAACAATACTATAACATTCATCATCTTCAATGACTAGATAGTCCTCATCTATTGCAGTCATGGCTGAGATGCTCTTAGCCTTTTGCTTGGTTTTCCTTGCAAGTTTCCCCTCTGTAGGCTCTCTTTTATACTTCCTGCACTCACTTTTTATGTGTCCCGGATTTCCAAAGTGAAAGCAAGTAATATATTTTCTCTGTTTTAACTTTGATCTCCCCCTTCATTTATTTATGCCTTAGCGAAATATGGTGTGACCACGTCCACGGTTCTCATTCTTTTCATGGGTTTTAGCCAAATACACATCATAAGAAGAGGCATCACCCTTTTCCTTCTTTTTGGCTTCTTCATTCAGCATGTTATTCTTCACCATCTCCAAAGTGAGTTTCCCATCCGGAGCTGAATTGCCAAGTGACACAACAAGCGTGTTCCAACTATCATGCATGGAACTCAGCAACAACAATGTTTGCACCTCATCCTCAAAGTTGAACTTCATGGCTGAAAGTTGATTTATATGGCATTGGAAGACATTCAAGTGCTCAGTCACACTTGTTCCATCTTGGTACTAAAGCTTTGCAAGTCTTTTGATCACTGATGCCTTGTTTATTGATGTCTTCTTCTCATACATAGACTCCAACTTATACCACATGTCATATGAATTTGTTTCATTTGCAACATTGTGAAATATATTGTGGTTGATGTACGACCGAATCATACCTACTGCCTTTCTATGCAGCACTCTTCATTCTTCTTCCGTGACTCCGGTGGGTATCTTGTCTTTCACAATTGGCTCATACAAATCCTTGCTATAAAGGATGTCTTCCATCATGGGATTCCAAAATGAGTAATTGGAAGAATCAAGTTTTATCGTGCCACTTTTAGTAGCGCTTTCTTCCAAAGCTATTGTGAGTAGCACATGCAACAACAATCAAGCAACTTGTATTAGCAACCTTCTAAGCAACGAAGGCTCTGATGCCACTCTGTTGGGAATTATCACACAAATGCACTTGTGGTTAACTGAAAACTGTAGCTGAAATAAAGTAAATCTCAGCACCACATCATGTACTAACTCAAGGATTGTTGGTTAGCATGGAAGGAAACATATGCAAGAGCATATATGGAGGAGAGAATGTTACTCAGCAGACAAGACGCTCCTCACACAAGTGTCTTGTGGCAGGAGTAACTTTCTGGGCAACAACAAGCATCAACAAAAGAGACACCAGATTTTTACGTGCAAAACCCCTCAACTTGAGGGAAAAACCATGGGCCGAAGCCACCCAAATCCTCTTTCACTATTATCAAATGTCGGATACAAAAAGTTGCTTCTCTAGATAGCACTAGAGGACCTCAGACATCAAGATTTCTGAATCTTGGATGAACACACCAAGATTTGGGTCTCAAAAGCAAGAGATTGGAACAATCTCATCAAAGATGGTGGAACCGCAGTTTGAAGGAGACAAGGTAGTGTATCTGGATCATCACAACCTTGGCTAGGAGCTCCCTTTGCTTATTCCTTCAATCTTTCCCTTCTTCCCTTTCTCACTTGGTTTTCTCTCTTCTTCTCCAATGAAGGCTGGACTGATTTTCATCACCCTAGGTGGTGGCTGCTGGATGGAGGGTAAAGCATCCTCATTCACTCACATGAAAAGACCAAAATGAACCTAGGTCATAACCCTAATGTGTAGTGGGATCACTAGTGGAAAACAGGCCTTTGGCCGGGACCCTTTAGTCCCGGCCTGCCTCTGGGCCGGGACTAAAGGCCCGGCCACGTCGCCCCAATTCTCAATGCTTCCCTCGAGGCTTTAGTCCCGGCCCGTAAGGAGCCTTTAGTCCCGGTTCGTGTCCCAAACCGGGACTAAAGGGCAACGCGGCAGGCAATGGTGGTGGCAACCGTTCGTATCCCCCTTTAGTCCCGGTTGGTGGCTCAACCCGGGATTGAAGGCCTAACACGTGGCCTGCCGTAGTGGTGGCAACTGTTGGTATACCTCTTTAGTCCCGGTTGGTGGCTCAACCCGGGACTAAAGGCCCAAACGGTTTGCATCCCGCGTCGTTTCGGGCGATGAAAAGCACGAACCGAAGCACAGTCGCCATTTCTGTGTTTCTTCTTCTCTCTCGCTCTCCCTCTCTGTTCTTCTCCTCTCTTCTTCCCTTCTCTTCTTCCACCATGCCAACTCGCTTTCAAAAGGTGCTCGCACATGGCACGACCATGCTCGATGTCGTGTACATGAACGAGAGCAGGGAGGTGCCGTTTTTTCTTGAACAGTTGAAGGAAAAATGGCTTGACACCGCAATGGATCATGAGAAGTTCTTGGGGCTTGATCTGGAGTACACGGCCGATCAACGCGGTGTTGCCGTCATCCAACTATGCTTCGCACGCCATGTCTTGATCTTCCAATGGGCGAGGTAAGTTTTGAGGCTTTCTTTGATCCAAGATAATGACATTGTAAGTTTATTTGTTTCAATCATAGTTGGTTCCCTTCAAATAGTTGTAGTGAAACAATTTTGATTAGTTGAAGGGGAACACAATCTAATTGGAATAGTGTTCCATAATCTGAAAAATCGTATTAGAATCAACTAGTGTTTAATATGTTCCATTGGAATCCTAGTTGGTTCCCTTCAAATAGTTGTAGTGAAACAATTTTGATTAGTTGAAGGGGAACACAATCTGATTGTAATAGTGTTCCATAATCTGAAAAATCGTATTAGAATCAACTAGTGTTTAATATGTTCCATTGGAATCATAGTTGGTTCGCTTCAAATAGTTGTAGTGAAACAATTTTGATTAGTTGAAGGGAACACAATCTGATTGGAATAGTGTTCCACAATCTGAAAAATCTGATTGGTTCAATATGTTCCATTGAAATCATAGTTGTAGTGATACAATTTTATGCGGTGTTCTTTGATCCAAGGTTATGAAAATTGCATATAGCTGGTGATCTCTCTAGGATCCATTGGATAGCAATATGATATGTCATAGTCATGAAAATTTCATATAGCTAGTGATCTCTGTAGGTTCCATTGGATAGCTATAGTGATCTCTCTAGGTTCCATTGCATATGTTCTATTTGAATCCTAAAGATAATTTTCTCTTTAGTTGTAGTGAAACATGTTTCCTTATTGCAGCAATATGTAACATTTGTTCCATTTTAATTTGTTTCTGTTGCAGTAGTGACAAGCATTGTCCAGAACTCACGGACTTCCTTCGCAGCGGCATCACTTTTGCTACCGTTGACATAAGGAACGACAAGCTGAACATGAGCTACAGCTTCGGTATTGAGATACCAACTGGTTGCCTCATTGATCTCCAAACGGTATTCAGGCTTCGACATGTCAGGACTTCGATGGCTCATAAGGCAGTTGCCTTGATCGACGAGGAATATGGTGATATGAAGACTAGTTTCCCAAAGTCTCAGCACAAACTTTGGGAGAAGGCCCCACTTGATCCTATCAACATTGAGTATGCAGAAAAAGATGCATACGTTTCATACGAGTTGTACCGCAAGATTCGAGTCGTCAACTATGGCTAGCGTCACCTCGAGGAAGGTGGACATTCTGATTCATACGATTCAGACGAGTAGTGTTTTCAACGTCGAACACTTGTATATATATCTATGGTAGCTATTATTATGTACTGTTTGGACTAGTATCATGTACTGCTTGAACCAATTTATATATGTCTAGTTTCTGTTTGTGCCATTATAGTTTCCAAATTTGAATGGTTTAGCCCTTTCTAACTTCATTTGCTACTTTTGAATGGTTTAGCCCTTTCTAACTTCATGGTATCATGTATTTCGACCACATATATATACACAAATTCTTCAGTTCAAATAAGTTCAAAAAATGAAATCCCTTTTGTAACATATCTGTTTTTGATTAAAACAGTCATTTAAAAATGAAAGACCATTAGTCCCACGTGGCATGCAGCGGAACCACGTGGCGTGCAGCGGAACCACATGGCGTGCCGCGGAACCACTTTTGTTGCGGGGGTCGCTTTTCCTTCTTCTCCTTGTGCTAGATATTTGTTATGCATTAGGGAAAGAAGGAATAGCGACCATCATTGACGGTCAAAAAATCAGTGTCCACCATACATGAGAGAAGAAGAATGCCGACTGTTGTTGTGGGGGTTGCTTCTCCTTCTTCTCTTTGTGCTAGATATTTGTTATGCACAAGGGGAAGAAGGAGTAGCGACCATCATCGACGGTCAAAAAATCAGGTGAGAGAGTGTCCACCATACATGCTATGTGGGTGAAATGATGATAGCATGCCAACTTTCAACATTTTCATAGTTCATTTGTAGTGCTTTTCAATTTCAGGGTCAACTAGCTCAAAAAAAAAGTAAATGCACGAAGAAAACCAAATGAAGTCAGAAATTGTTGAAATTTTGTGACGTGCCTTTGAATGGTGCATTTTGAACACACAAAAAGTATGGAGTTCAAATAAGTTCAAAAAATGAAATCCCTTTGTAAGAGATGAGTTCTCGTTCGAAACGCTGATACTTCGAGAGAGATTGTCCGTTTTGTACACGAAGTGCATCCAGTTTTTGTCGTAGCCCTCTCAAATTTTTAACACATGCTATGTGGGTGAAATGATGATAGCATGCCAACTTTCAACATTTTCATAGTTCATTTGTAGTGCTTTTCAATTTCAGGGTCAACTAGCTCAAAAAAAAGGAAATGCACGAAGAATACCAAATGAAGTCAGAAATTGTTGAAATTTTGTGATGTGCCTTTGAATGGTGCATTTTGAACACATAAAAAGTATGGAGTTCAAATAAGTTCAAAAAAATGAAATCCCTTTGTAAGAGATGAGTTCTCGTTCGAAACGCTGATACAACGAGAGAGATTGTCTGTTTTGTACACGAAGTGCATCCAGTTTTTGTCGTAGCCCTCTCAACTTTTTAACACATGCTATGTGGGTGAAATGATGATAGAATGCCAACTTTCAACATTTTCATAGTTCATTTGTAGTGCTTTTCAATTTCAGGGTCAACTAGCTCAACAAAAATAAGTAAATGCACGAAGAATACCAAATGAAGTCAGAAATTGTTGAAATTTTGTGATGTGCCTTTGAATGGTGCATTTTGAACACACAAAAAGTATGGAGTTCAAATAAGTTCAAAAAAATGAAATCCCTTTGTAAGAGATGAGTTCTCGTTCGAAACGCAGATACTTCGAGAGAGATTGTCCGTTTTGTACACGAAGTGCATCCAGTTTTTGTCGTAACCCTCTCAACTTTTTAACACATGCTATGTGGGTGAAATGATGATAGCATGCCAACTTTCAACATTTTCATAGTTCATTCGTAGTGTTTTTCAATTTCAGGGTCAACTAGCTAAAAAAATAAGTAAATGCACGAAGAATACCAAATGAAGTCAGAAATTGATGAAGTTTTGTGATGTGCCTTTGAATGGTGCATTTTGAACACATAAAAAGTATGGAGTTCAAATAAGTTCAAAAAAATGAAATCCCTTTGTAAGAGATGAGTTCTCGTTCGAAGCGCTAATACTTCGAGAGAGATTGTCCGTTTTATACACGAAGTGCATCCAGTTTTTGTCGTAGCCCTCTCAACTTTTCAACACATGCTATGTGGGTGAAATGATGATAGCATGCCAACTTTCAACATTTTCATAGTTCATTTGTAGTGCTTTTCAATTTCAGGGTCAACTAGCTCAACAAAAAGGAAATGCACGAAGAATACCAAATGAAGTCAGAAATTGTTGAAATTTTGTGATGTGCCTTTGAATGGTGCATTTTGAACACATAAAAAGTATGGAGTTCAAATAAGTTCAAAAAATGAAATCCCTTTGTAAGAGATGAGTTCTCGTTCGAAACGCTGATACAACGAGAGAGATTGTCGTAGCCCTGGCAACTTTTTAACACATGCTATGTGGGTGAAATGATGATAGCATGACAACTTTCAACATTTTCAGAGTTCATTTGTAGTGCTTTTCAATTTCAGGGTCAACTAGCTCAAAAAAAAATAAGTTAATAGTTTGGATAATCAAAATAATTACTTTTGAAAATAGAAAATAGTTTTGCATTATTTATTCAATTTCAAACAGTTTTCATTATCATAGTTTTGTCAAATTCTCAAATATACAAAAATAATTTTTAATAAACATAGTTTTTAATTGAAAACAACAAAATAGATAATAGTTTGGATAGTCAAAATTATTAATTATGAAAATAGAAAATAGTTTTGCATTATTTATTCAATTTCAAACACTTTTCATTATCATAGTTTTGTCAAATTCTCAAATATGCAAAAAGAATTTTTAATAAACATAGTTTTTAATTGAAAATAACAAAATAGATAATAGTTTGGATAGTCAAAATTATTAATTATGAAAATAGAAAAAAATTGAAACTATATTCGAAATCATAGAGAAAATTCAATCTAAATTTTTCTCTAGTGAATTTAGATTGAATTTTCTCTATAATTTCGAATATAGTTTCAATTTTCAGTGAGTTTAGGCCCGTAAGCCTGCTTTAGAGAGGAGCTCGATGGAGAAGCTGCGACGGGGCTTATAAACAAGTGTTAGACCCCCTCGCTAGGCGAGGTGGGACTAAACTTATCGTGCAGCCGAGGAGGGGCTTTAGTCCCGGTGCATGGCTCCAACCGGGACTAAAGACCCCCCTTTAGTCCCGGTTGGAGCTCCGCACCGGGACTAAAGACCCCCTTTTCGGCAGGCGAGGAGGCAGGAAACGAGGGGCTTTAGTCCCGGGCCGTGGCTCCACCCGGGACTAAAGGGGGTCTTTAGTCCCGGTTCGAGCCACGCACCGGGACTATAGATCCATCTATATAAGCGGGACTTCGAAAAATTCCAACCCAAATCGTCCATTTCTCTTCTTCTTCCTCTCGTTCTCCTGCCCGGCGCGGCACAACGACGAACTCGACGACGCCGTCAGGCTGCCCGCCGTCCTGCTCGCCGCCGCCTGCCGTCCTCCTCGCCGTCACCGTCGTCCTCCTCGCCGCCGCCATCCTCCTCGGCGCGCGCCGCGCCGTCCTCCTCGCCGCGTGCCGTCGACACCTCCGGCAGGTAAGCCCCCCGCCCCTCCTCCCCAACACTCCGGCCAGTAGAAGAAAAGAAGAAAAAGGAGAAGAAAAGAAGAAAAAGGAGAAGAAAAGGAGAAGAAAAGAAGAGGAGGAGAGGAGAAGAAGAGGAAAAATAGAAGAAGAGGAGAAGTAGAAGAAGAGAATAAGAAGAGGAGGAGAATAAAAGAAGAAAAAGGGAAGGAGAAGAAAAGAAGAAAAAGGAGAAGAAAAGAAGAAAAAGGAGAAGAAAAGAAGAAAAAGGGAAGAAAGGAAGAAAAAGGAGAAGAAAGGAAGAAAAAGGAGAAGAAAAGAAGAAAAAGAAAAAGATTTTTTTTGTCATTTAATTCCTATTGTTATTAGGTTTGGGCTAGATTATTAGGGTTAGTAATATTTAGAATTAATAAGGGTTACAAGAAGAAGAAATATGAACAAAAATAAGAAAATAAGAATAGGAAAAATGAAAATAAGAAGAGGAGGAGAAGAAAAGAAGAAAAAGGAGAATAAGAAGAGGAGGAGAAGAGAAGAAGAGGAAAAATAGAAGAAGAGGAGAAGTAGAAGAAGAGAAAAAATTAGAAGAGGAGGAGAGGAGAAGTAGAAGAAGAGAAGAGGAGAAGTACTACAAGAAGAGGAGAAGTAGAAGTAGAAGAAGAGGAGAAATAGAAGAAGAGGAAAAATTAGTCTAGGGTTACAAGAAGAAGAAATATATTTTTTTGTCATTTAATATTGCTATTGTATAGTGCATATGCTTAAGTGTTAATAGTGTTTCTTAGATTATTGCATAATTTTGCTATTATATGCTTAAGTGTTAATAGTTTAATTTTGCTATTGTATATGCTTAAGTGTTAATAGTTTATTTTTAGCAAGAAAATTAATAGAACTAGTTTATTTTTTTAGTTCATTTTATGATGCCTATCCCGCATCCTCGTCGTTGACTCGGCGGAGGACACCTGCTTGATCAGAGGGGCCCTGTCCGGGACTGGGCTCCGCCCGGCTGGTATTGGGAGGTGCTACCTTCCGGGGGGCATAGGTTGGTGAGGAGCCAGCCCGTCGTTGACCCGATCCTTGTTTGGTGGCGGTCGCGTGGGCCAGTGAGGGTGCCGAGGCTTCCGGACACCGCGGAGGTGTTACGTCACCGTGTCAGTGAGGAGGATGAGCACGTCCGTCGCTACATGGTTGTGTTTGAGGGCAGGTTCGAGCATACCTGGCAGGTTCTTCGGGGATCTCACTGGAGCTATGATCCTGTGATGGTTCCTTCTCTTTGGGTGTCCACCGCCCGCGCCGATACCCGTCGGGCGCTACGGTTCTAGATGTATCAGTGATGCTATATGTATGATAGTATTCGAGGAGTATTAGTGATAATATTCGACGATGTACGGACAAAATAGATGATGTATTTGCTTATAATTGAATGCATGCTAATTTGAATACTACTTTATTTTACGATTTGGTTTTGCAGAACTATGGATCCACATATCAAGAACCTCGAAGAGGAAGAACTTCTCGAAGATATAATCAAAGACGGCCCCGACGTTGAACCAGCTGAATCTCCGTCTTCATATCTAAACCACGACATTGGAATGGAGGTCGAGCGACACGAAGATGAAGCCGATGGGGCAGGAGATAGGTCCAATGACGGAGAAGGTGATAGCTCCACTGATGGAGAAGCCGGTGAAGAAATAATAAAGTCCGCCGAGGTATACATATGAAGTTCGACAATCACTTGTAATATGTGAAAAAATATTGGAGATAGCTCTATATTGTATACATATACATTCATTTGACGAATGTTTCTCCCTCTTAGGCCTCCACATCGAGCAAAACTACGAAACGAGGCCCGACCAGAAAGTTGGATGCACGGACGCATTACACCTTTGAGGTGATATTGCCTACGGGCGAACCCAAGCTTCCTAAGAATGCTGCTGACACATTCAAGAAGCAATGCGGAGTTCTTGTTAGGGATCACGTCCCGATCAGCGTTCGGGAGTGGAACAAGCGCAAAGGGGCAGCCGATAGTGACTATGTCGCCGAAAGGTACAAAGATAATCTTTGGAATGATCTCATGTCACATTTCAACCTGCCAGAATGTGAGAATGAAGACGCCGCAGACAAACTAAGGGCCAAAGTCAAGCAGTGGACTCTGAAGAAGATGGCCGAACTGTTCCGTAGCTGGAAGAAGAAGCTATGGAAAAACTATCTGAAGACAAAGAAAGTGCCAGTATTCGAGGGGTATCTAGCCAAGCAGGCGAATCACTGGAAGGCATTTCAAGAGTACAAGGAGTCAGAATATGCCCAGGCATTATCAGAAAAGAACAAGATAAATGCCGACAAGAAGAAATATCACCACAAGCTGGGGCCAGGGGGCTATGAGACTGCCATCCCAAAGTGGGATAAGAAAGAGCAAGATCTGCTAGATAAAGGCATCGTACCTGAACCACTCCGTGATGAGTGGGAATTGAGAGCAAGAAATTGGTTCCTTGCGCATGGTGGGTCGTACGACGAAAAAACAGGGGACCTCATCTGCAATGATGGTCTTAGGATACCCAGGGAGAATTGGAAAAGGATAGTGAAAGAAATTAAGGAGGGAAAAAGAAAGTTCACTGCAGATAGAGATAAAGATTTGCTCACACTGGTCCTCGGCAATGACGAACATGGAGGACGAACGCGAGGCTTCGGTGCTTCTTACCCGTGGTGGCTTGGGTTTGCCAGAGACCAAGACACTTACAGAAGCCGAGAGAGAGCAAAGAAGCGGTAGCAGGATGAGGAAAATGACAAGTTCAACCAGTTGCTTGCCAGGATTAACGAGCAACAGAAGCAGATTGATGAGCTTAGAGGAGTACCGCGCCAGGAAGATCCTGCACTTGATATTATCGGCGCCCCATCTAAGCGGAAAAGTAGCATGGCTGAATCTGAGGCCTCGCCCGACGATGCACGAAGAATGATAGAGGGCGGTCCCGGCTACCCCGTGGATGGAATCAAGGAGTCAACATCATGGGAACTCCATCAGAAATTCAAGAACATATCCATGAAGGTGGCCGTCGGACAAGCTTTACCTTCTGGCCCTGATGCACGCTGGCATGGCCGTGAGATTCCAGTTGGCTTTGCTAAAGTCGGGGTGGACGAAATCATGACGAGGTTTCATGATATGGAGCTCGACATAGCTGGATCCGAAGATGAGAGGACACTCGGAGAAGTACTGGGTGGAGTCATCCTATGGGACAAGAACTACATCAAGCTTCCAGGCTCGGCCCCAAGGACAACACCGCCTCCGAGTCGTCGCACGTCACCTACACCTCCATTACCTCCAAGCCCTCCACATGACATCGGCCAGCACAACACGAGTCCATCTCGATCACCGCCGCCGGACTTGGGTCGTCCGTCTCCGCCACCGCCCGCACAGGATACTAAGCGGAAGCGTGCCACCAAGAACGCTCCGCGGACGATTCCTAAGCGATGGAGCCCCCCAAAGCGTAAACGGTCGCCCCTCCCAAAGGTACCTCATGCTAATCTTCCTATCAGACCTTATGATCGTACCCCCGAGGAAAATGCCAGGATAGCAAAGGAACATCATGATGCGCAGATGAAAAAGAAGGAACCCGAGCCCCGCCCGGAATACACCGAGAAGCAAATAGAATGGGCAAAAGACTTCATCACCCTTCCATCACAGTATGACTTACACTATAAGCCTGATGACTATACACGCACATTGCAGAAGGAAGTGAAAAAGAGGAGCTCACGTGCAAGTGCAAGTGGGAGCAAATCAAGTTCAACTACAAGCAAGAAAAAATCAGACGTTCCTCAGCTTGGACAACATGCCAAACAGTCGATCCCACCCCTCAAGGTGTTAACCGAGAATGTTCCCCCTCTGGTGCAGGGGCAAGATTTTGAAAGAGCAAAGGAGTTGGCGGCTGAATGTGGTAGCTGTTGGAAATATGCCCTAGAGGCAATAATAAAATGGTTATTATCATATTTCCTTGTTCATGATAATCGTCTATCGTTCATGCTATAATTGTATTAACAGGAAACAGTAATACATGTGTGAATGAATAGATCACAATGTGTCCCTAGCAAGCCTCTAGTTGGCTAGCTCGTTAGTCAATAGATGATCATGGTTTCCTGATCATGGACATTGGATGTCATTGATAACGGGATCACATCATTGGGAGAATGATGTGGTGGACAAGACCCAATCCTAAGCCTAGCACTAGATCGTATTGTTCGTATGCTAATGCTTTTCTAATGTCAAGTATCTTTTCCTTCGACCGTGAGATTGTGCAACTCGCGGATACCGTAGGAGTGCTTTGGGTGTATCAAACGTCACAACGTAACTGGGTGACTATAAAGGTGCACTACGGGTACCTCCGAAAGTGTCTGTTGGGTTGGCACGAATCGAGATCGGGATTTGTCACTCCGTGTGACGGAGAGGTATCTCTGGGCCCACTCGGTAGAACATCATCATGAGCTCAATGTGACTAAGGGGTTAGTCACACGATGACGTGCTACGGAACGAGTAAAGAGACTTACCGGTAACGAGATTGAACAAGGTATAGGTATACGGACGATCGAATCTCGGGCAAGTTCTATACCGACAGACAAAGGGAATCGTATACGGGATTGATTGAATCCTTGACATCGTGGTTCATCCGATGAGATCATCGTGGAGCTAGTGGGAGCCACCATGGGTATCCAGACCCCGCTGATGGTTATTGGCCAGAGAGGTGTCTCGGTCATGTCTGCCTGTCTCCCGAACCCATAGGGTCTACACACTTAAGGTTCGATGACGCTAGGGTTATAGGGAATTGTTATACGAGATTACCGAAAGTTGTTCGGAGTCCCGGATGAGATCCCGTACGTCACGAGGAGCTTCGGAATGGTCCGGAGGTAAAGATTGATATATAGGACAGATGGTTTCGGACACCGGAAGTGTTTCGGGCATCACCGGTAACGTACCGGGACCACCGGGACCACCGGAGGTGGTCCCGGGGGACCACCGAAGGGGGGTGACGACCCCGGGAGGCTAGATGGGCTAAGTGGTGAAGGGAACAAGCCCCTAAGTGGGCTGGTGCGCCCCCCACCCAGCCCATGTGCACCAAAAAAAGGGGGAAAGGGGGGGGAACCCTAACTAAGGTGGGCCTTAGGCCCACCAGAGGGGTGCGCCACCCCTCCCCCTTGCCCTGGCCGCCACCCCTCTCCCATCTAAGGGCTGCCGCACCCCTTAGGGGTGGTAACCCTAAGGGCTGCGCCCCCTCCCTCTTCCCCTATATATAGATGAGGTTCGGGGCTGTTTGAGACACGGTTGAATCTCTCTCTCTCGGCGCAGCCCTGCTCCTCTCCCTTCTCCTCTCTGCCGGCGCTTGGCGAAGCCCTGCCGGGAGACCTCGTCTCTCCACCAACACCACGCCGTCGTGTTGCTGGTCTTCTTCCCCAACCTCTCCCTCCTCCTTGCTGGATCAAGGTGCGGGAGACGTCACCGGGCTGCACGTGTGTTGAACGCGGAGGTGCCGTTGTTCGGCACTAGATCGGAATCGCTGCGAGTACTACTCCATCAACCGCGTTCTAGCAACACTTCCGCTTAGCGATCTTCAAAGGTACGAAGATGCTCTTACCCCTCTCTCGTTGCTGGTCTCTCCATAGGAAGATCTGAACATGCGTAGGAAAAAATTTGAATTTATGCTACGTTCCCTAGAAGTGGCATCCGAGCCAGGTTTTCTATGCGTAGATTCTATGCATGAGTAGAACACAAAAGTTGTGGGCGATGGTTTGTCAATTTGCTTGCCATTACTAGTCTTATTCTTTTCCGGCGGTATTGTGGGATGAAGCGGCCCGGACCGACCTTACACGTACGCTTACGTGAGACTGGTTCCACCGACAGACATGCACATCGTGCATAAAGGTGGCTAGCGGGTGTCTGTCTCTCCTACTCTAGTCGGATTGGATTTGATGAAAAGGGTCCTTATGAAGGGTAAATAGCTTTGGCATATCATCGTTGTGGCTGTCACGTAGGTAAGAAGACGTTCTTGCTAGAAACCCAAATCAGCCACGTAAAACTTGCAACAACAATTAGAGGACGTCTAACTTGTTTTTGCAGGGTTTGACATGTGATGTGATATGGCCAAAGTTGTGATGTTGCATGTATGATGTATGAGATGATCATGTTATTGTAATAGGTTTCACGACTTGCATGTCGATGAGTATGACAACCGGCAGGAGCCATAGGAGTTGTCTTAATTTATTGTATGAGATGCAACGCCATGTGCTTACTATTTTACTTCATTGCTAACGGTTAGCCATAGTAGTAGTGATAGTAGTAGTTGGCGTGACGACTTCACGGAGACACGATGATGGAGATCATGATGATGGAGATCATGGTGTCACGCCGGTGACGATGATGATCATGCGATGCCTGAAGATGGAGATCGAAAGAGCAAAGATGATAATGGCCATATCATGTCACTATATGATTGCATTGTGATGTTTATCATGTTTTACATCTTATTGCTTAAAACGACGGTAGCATAATAAGATGATCCCTCTTAAAATTTCGAGAGCGTATTCCCCTAAGTGTGCACCGTTGCGAAGGTTCGTTGTCTCGAAGCACCACGTGATGATCGGGTGTGATAGATTCTAACGTTCGCATACAACGGGTGTAAGCCAGATTTACACACGCGAAACACCTAGGTTGACTCGACGAGCTTAGCATGTACATACATGACCTCGAATACAAGAGACCGAAAGGTCGAACATGAGTCGTATGGTTGAATACGATCAGCATGAAGTTGGTCACCATGGTGACTAGTCCGTCTCACGTGATGATCGGACACGGGTTAGTCAACATGGATCATGTAACACTTAGATGACTAGAGGGATGTCGATTTAAGTGGGAGTTCATACTTAATTTGATTAAATGAACTTAATTGTCATGAACTTAGTCTAAAAGTTGTCTTTATAAATATTGTAGATGTCCAACGTCAACCTCAACTTCAACGCATTCCTAGAGAAAAACAAGCTGAAAGATGATGGTAGCAACTATGCGGACTGGGTTCGCAACCTGAAGCTCATCCTTGAAGCAAGTAAAAAGTCTTATGTCCTTAATGCGCCTCTAGGTGACCCTCCCGCTCCCGCAGCAGCCCAGGACATTCTAAACGTCTGGAAAGCGCGGAGTGATGACTACTCTCTGGTCAGGTGTGGCATGTTATACAGTTTAGAAATGGGGCTCCAAAGACGTTTTGAGCAACACGGGGCATATGAGATGTTCCAAGAGCTGAAGCTAGTTTTTCAAGCTCATGCCCGTGTCGAGAGATATGAAGTCTCCGACAAGTTCTTCAGCTGTAAGATGGAGGAGAACAGTTCTGTCAGTGAGCACATACTCAAAATGTCTGGGTTACACGGTCGTCTGACTTCACTTGGAGTCGAACTTCCAGATGATGCTATCATTGACAGAATCCTCCAGTCTCTCCCACCAAGCTACAAAGGCTTTGTGCTTAACTACAACATGCAAGGGATGGAGAAAACCATTCCCGAGTTGTACTCGATGCTCAAGTCTGCAGAAGTAGAAATCAAGAAGGAGCATCAAGTGTTGATGGTCAACAAGACCACTAGTTTCAAGAAAGGCAGGGGTAAGAAGAACTTCAAGAAAGACGGCAAAGCTATTGCCGCGCCCGGTAAGCCAGATGCCGGGAAGAAGAAAAAGAACGGACCCAAGCCTGAGACTGAGTGCTTCTACTGCAAGGGAAAAGGTCACTGGAAGCGGAACTGCCCCAAATACTTAGCGGACAAGAAGGCCGGCAACGTTAAAGGTATATGTGATATACATGTTATTGATGTGTACCTTACCAGCGCTCGTAGTAGCTCCTGGGTATTTGATACCGGTGTTGTTTCTCACATTTGCAACTCAAAGCAGGAACTGCGGAATAAGCGGAGACTGGCCAAGGACGAGGTGACGATGCGCGTCGGGAATGGTTCAATGGTCGATGTGATCGCCGTCGGCACGCTACCTCTGCATCTACCGTCGGGATTAGTTTTAAACCTTAATAATTGTTATTTAGTACCAGCTTTAAGCATGAACATTGTATCAGGGTCCTGCTTAATGCGAGACGGCTACTCATTTAAGTCAGAGAATAATGGTTGTTCTATTTATATGAGTGATATGTTTTATGGTCATGCTCCGCTGGTAAATGGTTTATTCTTGATGAATCTCCATCGTGACGTTACACATATTCATAGTGTGAGTACCAAAAGATGCAAAGTTGATAATGATAGTCCCACATACTTGTGGCACTGCCGCCTTGGTCATATCGGCGTTAAACGCATGAAGAAGCTCCATACTGATGGACTATTAGAGTCTCTTGACTTTGAATCATTTGACACATGCGAACCGTGCCTCATGGGCAAGATGACTAAGACTCCATTCTCAGGAATAATGGAGAGAGCAATCGACTTATTGGAAATAATACATACCGATGTGTGTGGTCCAATGAACGTTGAAGCTCGCGGTGGTTATCGTTATGTTCTCACTCTCACCGATGATTTGAGTAGGTATGGGTATATCTACTTGATGAAGCACAAATCTGAGACGTTTGAAAAGTTCAAGGAATTTCAGAGTGAGGTTGAGAATCATGACAGAAAAATTAAATGTCTACGATCCGATCGTGGAGGAGAATATTTGAGTCACGAGTTTGGCACACACCTAAGGAAGTGTGGAATCGTTTCATAACTGACGCCGCCTGGCACACCGCAGCGCAACGGAGTGTCTGAACGTCGTAATCGTACTTTATTAGATATGGTACGATCTATGATGTCTCTCACCGACTTACCGCTATCATTTTGGGGATACGCATTAGAAACTGCAGCATTCACTTTAAATAGGGCACCGTCTAAATCCGTTGAGACGACACCGTATGAACTATGGTTTGGCAAGAAACCTAAGTTGTCGTTTCTTAAAGTTTGGGGCTGCGATGCTTATGTGAAGAAACTTCAACCAGAAAAGATTGAACCCAAAGCGGAGAAATGCGTATTCATAGGATACCCTAAGGAAACTATTGGGTATCCCTTCTATCTTAGATCCGAAGGTAAAACCTTTGTTGCCAAGAACGGATCCTTTCTAGAGAAAGAGTTTCTCTCGAAAGAAGTAAGTGGGAGGAAGGTAGAACTTGATGAGGTAATTACACCCCCTCTCGAACAGAAAAGTAGCGCAGCGCAAGAAGTTGTTCCTGTGGTGCCTACACCGACTGAAGAGGAAGTTAATGATGATGATCATGAAGCTTCGGATCAAGTTACTACTGAACCGCGAAGGTCCACAAGGGTACGCTCCGCACCAGAGTGGTACGGCAACCCTGTAATGGAAATCATGTTGTTAGACAACGGTGAACCTTCGAACTATGAAGAAGCGATGGCGGGCCCGGATTCCAACAAATGGCTTGAGGCCATGAAATCCGAGATAGGATCCATGTATGAGAACAAAGTATGGACTTTGGTGGACTTGCCCGATGACCGGCGAGCCATAGAAAATAAATGGATCTTCAAGAAGAAGACTGATGCAAACGGTAATGTAACCGTTTACAAAGCTCGACTTGTCGCAAAGGGTTTTCGACAGATTCAAGGATTTGACTACGAAGAGACTTTCTCTCCCGTAGCGAAGCTGAAATCAGTCCGAATCATGTTAGCAATTGCCGCCTTTTATGATTTTGAAATTTGGCAAATGGACGTCAAAACGGCGTTCCTTAACGGGAACCTTAAGGAAGAGTTGTATATGATGCAACCAGAAGGTTTTGTCGATCCTAAAGGTGCTAACAAAGTATGCAAGCTCCAGCGCTCCATCTATGGGCTGGTGCAAGCATCTCGGAGTTGGAACATTCGCTTTAATGATGTGATTAAAGCGTTTGGGTTCATACAGGTTTACGGAGAAGCCTGTTTGTACAAGAAAGTGAGTGGGAGCTCTGTAGCTTTCCTCGTACTATATGTGGATGACATATTATTGATGGGGAATGATATAGAGATGTTGGAGAGCATAAAGGCCTATTTGAACAAGAGTTTTTCAATGAAGGACCTTGGAGAAGCTGCATACATATTAGGCATCAAGATCTATAGAGATAGATCGAGACGCCTCATAGGTCTTTCGCAAAGTACATACCTTGACAAGATATTGAAGAAGTTCAATATGGAAAACTCAAAGAAAGGGTTCTTGCCAGTTTTGCAAGGTATGAGATTGAGTAAGACTCAGTCGCCGACCACGGCAGCAGATAGAGAGAAGATGAGTTCTGTCCCCTACGCTTCAGCCATGGGCTCTCTAATGTATGCCATGCTGTGTACCAGACCTGATATAAACCTTGCCATAAGCTTGGTAGGGAGGTACCAAAGTAATCCCGGTGCGGAACACTGGACAGCGGTCAAGAATATCCTTAAGTACCTGAAAAGGACTAAGGAAATGTTTCTCGTTTATGGAGGTGACGAAGAGCTCGTCGTAAGGGGTTACGTCGACGCTAGCTTCGAGACAGATCTGGATGACTCTAAGTCACAAACCGGATACGTATATGTGTTGAATGGTGGGGCAGTGAGCTGGTGCAGCAGCAAGCAAGAAGTCGTGGCAGCATCTACATGTGAAACGGAGTACATAGCTGCTTCAGAAGCAGCTCATGAAGGAATTTGGATGAAGGAGCTCATCACCGACCTTGAGTGGTTCCAAGCGCGTCGGGTCCTATGACACTCTTCTGTGATAACACTGGAGCCATTGCCAAAGCCAAAGAGCCCAGGTTCCACCGGAAGACGAAGCACATCAAGCGCTGCTACAACTCCATCCAGGACCATGTCCAGAGTGGAGTGATAGATATTTGTAAAGTACACACAGATCTGAATATTGCAGACCCGTTGACTAAACCTCTTCCACGAGCAAAACATGATCAGCACCATAATGCTATGGGTGTTCGATACATCACAATGTAACTAGATTATTGACTCTAGTGCAAGTGGGAGACTGTTGAAAATATGCCCTAGAGGCAATAATAAAATGGTTATTATCATATTTCCTTGTTCATGATAATCGTCTATCGTTCATGCTATAATTGTATTAACAGGAAACAGTAATACATGTGTGAATGAATAGATCACAATGTGTCCCTAGCAAGCCTCTAGTTGGCTAGCTCGTTAGTCAATAGATGATCATGGTTTCCTGATCATGGACATTGGATGTCATTGATAACGGGATCACATCATTGGGAGAATGATGTGGTGGACAAGACCCAATCCTAAGCCTAGCACTAGATCGTATTGTTCGTATGCTAATGCTTTTCTAATGTCAAGTATCTTTTCCTTCGACCGTGAGATTGTGCAACTCCCGGATACCGTAGGAGTGCTTTGGGTGTATCAAACGTCACAACGTAACTGGGTGACTATAAAGGTGCACTACGGGTACCTCCGAAAGTGTCTGTTGGGTTGGCACGAATCGAGATCGGGATTTGTCACTCCGTGTGACGGAGAGGTATCTCTGGGCCCACTCGGTAGAACATCATCATGAGCTCAATGTGACTAAGGGGTTAGTCACACGATGACGTGCTACGGAACGAGTAAAGAGACTTACCGGTAACGAGATTGAACAAGGTATAGGTATACCGACGATCGAATCTCGGGCAAGTTCTATACCGACAGACAAAGGGAATCGTATACGGGATTGATTGAATCCTTGACATCGTGGTTCATCCGATGAGATCATCGTGGAGCTAGTGGGAGCCACCATGGGTATCCAGACCCCGCTTATGGTTATTGGCCAGAGAGGTGTCTCGGTCATGTCTGCCTGTCTCCCGAACCCGTAGGGTCTACACACTTAAGGTTCGATGACGCTAGGGTTATAGGGAATTGTTATACGAGATTACCGAAAGTTGTTCGGAGTCCCGGATGAGATCCCGGACGTCACGAGGAGCTCCGGAATGGTCCGGAGGTAAAGATTGATATATAGGACGGATGGTTTTGGACACCGGAAGTGTTTCGGGCATCACCGGGACCACCGGAGGTGGTCCCGGGGGACCACCGAAGGGGGGTGACGACCCCGGGAGGCTAGATGGGCTAAGTGGGGAAGGGAACCAGCCCCTAAGTGGGCTGGTGCGCCCCCCACACAGCCCATGTGCACCAGAAAAAGGGGGAAAGGGGGGAACCCTAACTAAGGTGGGCCTTAGGCCCACCAGAGGGGTGCGCCACCCCTCCCCCTTGCCCTGGCCGCCACCCCTCTCCCATCTAAGGGCTGCCGCACCCCTTAGGGGTGGGAACCCTAAGGGCTGCGCCCCCTCCCTCTTCCCCTATATATAGATGAGGTTCGGCGCTGTTTGAGACACGGTTGAATCTCTCTCTCTCGGCGCAGCCCTGCTCCTCTCCCTCCTCCTCTCTGCCGGCGCTTGGCGAAGCCCTACCGGGAGACCTCGTCTCTCCACCAACACCACGCCGTCGTGTTGCTGGTCTTCTTCCCCAACCTCTCCCTCCTCCTTGCTGGATCAAGGTGCGGGAGACGTCACCGGGCTGCACGTGTGTTGAACGCGGAGGTGCCGTTGTTCGGCACTAGATCGGAATCGCTGCGAGTACGACTCCATCAACCGCGTTCTAGCAACGCTTCCGCTTAGCGATCTTCAAAGGTACGAAGATGCTCTTACCCCTCTCTCGTTGCTGGTCTCTCCATAGGAAGATCTGAACATGCGTAGGAAATTTTTTTGAATTTATGCTACGTTCCCTAACAGTAGCTCGGTTGAAGATTTGCTGGCTTCCCAAGACGACAGGATACCCAAGGCTGTGGTAGCCCCTAAGCCACAGTTTGTCATGGGAGAGCCTTTGGTCAGCAAAGATGATCTCCCAACAAATATGCATTACTTGCATCAATGGTACTTAAGTGAATCAAAGAATGGGAGAACGATGATCGTGCTGAGTGTCCCACGGGAGTACTACGGCCGCTCCAAAGAAATCCATATCGACTTTGATGAACTCTTACAGATGTACAATGACGACGCCCTCGACAAATCGCTTATGAGTTGCTATTGTCTGTAAGTTTTTCAATTCGTTGTCTACATATAACTTGTTTAGTTATTTCAATTCATTGTCTATATATAACTTGTACTCTATTATGCAGAATGAAGATTCTAGATTGTAAAAGTAAGACCATCCTAAATATTGGGTTTATTGACCCAGATAAAATACATATAGCGATGCTAAGTGATAAACCCAAGGAGATGGAGGAAAACCTTCTAAGGTTTCTAATAGATCAAAATTTATGTGACCACATACTGTTTCCATACAACTTCAGGTGAGGGTCTTTACTCTGTTGTGTCCATTCACTTATAAGTGTAATTGATAAGTTACTGACAAACACACACACATACACACACACACACACACACACACACACACACACATATATATATATATATATATATATATATATATATATATATATATATATATATATATATGTGCAGCTTCCATTGGATTCTGTTGGACATTCAAATTGATAAGGGAAGAGTTGATGCCTTCGACCCATTATCTAGACCCTTGGAACAGTTCCAAAGCCTACAGCACATGCTCCAAGGGTAATTTTAATCATTCTTGCGCTCTATCGGTCTCTTTCGATGATTTTCTGATATATCAATTAATGAAAAACTTAGCAAATCATTATCCTTGTCTGGCAGGGTTTGGAAGCGGTTCAAGTGCATGACTCCCGGTAACTTTCCTGAGAAGCTGACCTTTAGAGCGGCTCAGGTAAGTAGTAGTATGATATACTTCTATTAATTTTTAATAAATTTATGATGCTAGATTATTATTTTGATTATATATATTATATTCTCGTAAAGTGCGACCAGCAGCCATGGGGAACGCATCTATGCGGATACTATGTTTGCGAGACCATTCGCACGTTTACCTCTGAGCTCAAGGATCACAGATTCGACGTAAGCAATGAACATTCACACCTCTATTTTTACCCGTCATTCTTTGTTATCATGATTGATATTCATATTCATCTCCTCTTCTTATATAGCACACGGCCATGAGGACGAAGGTCCTACCAGAGCAACGCGCGATTGCTGTTGCAGAGGAGCTTGCAGGATTTCTGAGGACGGAAGCTATAGATGACAAATGACGATTTAGTGTAACTAGGGGCCATTACTGATGTTCGTCCATGTAATCGAATAGACGGGCTCTAGTCCCGATAATTCAGATCTACATATAATTGTATATATATGCTCGCTTGTAAGATAAGTTAATCTTATATATATGCATAATTATTTCTATTTAAATTATATGAAAACTAATTCCTGAACACCAAACGAGGCATCAAGTTAATCTCCCGAACACCTAAACCCTAAAACCCAAAAATAATTTCATTCAAAAAAAAAAACCCCAAAAACCAGCAAAATCTGAAAATCTTTAGTCCCGGTCCGTGTAACGAACCGGGACTAAAGGGCCTGCCCCTGGGGCGCTACGAGGCGCCCACGTGGAGCACCTTTAGTCCCGGATTGTAACAGGGTCGGGACTAAAGGTTAGGCCTTTAGTCCCGCCCCTTTAGTCCCGGTTGGTGAACCAGGACTAAAGCCCCTTACGGGCCGGGGCTAAAGGCCCCGTCCCCACTAGTGGCTTCTGTACCTCTTTTGGGCTGTCTAAAGGCCTCAAATGGTCATCTCCTCACAACCCACATGAGGAGGATATCCCAACAAAAACATCATAGGAGAAGAATAAATAGTTATGCGAGATTGCCTAAAAAAAGATGGCCCTGGTTTGTTTCATATCCTATCTATACCTACTAATAAAAGAACTAGGTATTCTTAGTCCGTCATAACATTTTGCATTATCCTCCTTGAGTTTTATTATAATGAACCCACGGTTTTGGTATAAGTAAAAAAACGGTTCACCTTGATCGTTTCGATCGTGTTTTTTTTCCAGGTTTCGATCGTGTTTTTTTTCCAGGTTTCGGTCGTACGTGTTGTACTCATCCCATCGTAGACATATGCGAACCTCCACGTCGCTTGGTATGATTTTTTTATGAGCTCGCCTGGATTTCTCGAAAAGAATCTACCTAGTTTTTTTCCGTGACCCCTCATAGTACGGTCGATCTGTTGGAATCAAACACAGCATCCATCGTTGCCTTCCGCATCATCTCCCATAAATATCGGCTTGTCAAGGAGAGGAGAGGTGAGGAAGGGTGGATCCCTGGAGCGGAGGGGCGGCTGAACCGTGCGCAAGCGAGGCGAATCCTACGGGGCGATTCGTCCGGGTACGAGTCATGCCGAGGCCGATGGCATCGAAGTCACGGAGCCAGCTAAGACATGCGGTGAATGCAGCAATTTAGGCGCGGACGTGCGGCGACTACAGCAATTTAGGCGCGGCGAGCAGCGGACTGGTTTTTGCAGCCGGCTAGCCAAACTCACAATCCATGGAGCGGGTGGTGCGGCCGCCTTGCGGGAGGCTGTGACGGTGAGGCATGGCGGAGTTGGGCCGTGCGGCCGGACGGGGTTTTCCTCGTCGAGCAGATTGTCGTCCCAAGGCCGCCTTCAGGGCTCCAATTCCATACCGTTGTCAAGCTCTATGTGAGGCTCCACCTGGACCTATCTATCCATGCGATACTGTATTTCCACTGACAACCATTTGTTTCATTTTCTGTTTCCTTTCGATCTGTGAGAAGGCCTCGAGGAGGGAGATGCGGAGGTTCATGGAACCATGGAAGTTTTCTTATGAGATTAGTTGAAAGAAAAGGAAAATTTCCCACTCTGCCATGCGAGAGTCAAAGGTGGGTGGGTTCCCTGATGCCCTGGCTGTGGCAACAATAATTGGTGTAACAAGCATGCTTTTTTCTTTGTCAAATTCCCATCTGATCTAGAAATATGGTGCATATGCATGGCTATGCGGATGAGCACTGATGACCAACGATGCCATAACATAAGATCCACACTGAACTCCGTAGTGCGAATTTTCAATAAGGCATACCATCTCGATGTTCATGGTTTCTTCAGCATATATATAGTCTCTACTATGTAATTCTCTGCGCAACCAAGTTAATTGTACAAGAGCCACTAAATATATATTTAGACTTGCATATAAATAATTCTTGTTGAACCGTTGTTTGGTGATTGTGTCGATTTGAACGTATAGTAGCATTACATGAACAATCCAAGTTCATTTTACTATTCTGTCTACAACAGACTATTCTGCCTTTTTGCAATTGTAGAATTACTAAGTTCATGTTGACTAGGGACCTATTCCAGATGCTTGCAAATTGTTAGAATTTCATCGCTCTTCATTTTGTCTAGCATTTGCTGTGTCCTATGCTCCTGTAGCTTTCATAGCTTTCTGGATATAAACTACATGCACCTAGCAGTAAATTATTTTTTAAGAGTAATCTATCAGTGTTGTATATTCATTGTTGGCATAAATTGATGCCAGTCTTGTGGTTGACTTCCGGCAGAACCGAAATCCGAAATTCGTTGGTGGACTTAGAGCAATCCATTGCGACATAATCTTGGATGAAGTTATTTTTTGATTAAGTTATGATTTTTTA
This sequence comes from Hordeum vulgare subsp. vulgare, assembly GCF_904849725.1. Taxonomy (NCBI): domain Eukaryota; kingdom Viridiplantae; phylum Streptophyta; class Magnoliopsida; order Poales; family Poaceae; genus Hordeum; species Hordeum vulgare. The sequence continues at coordinate 582,446,324 of NC_058521.1, forward strand.
CTGTAGTGTATACTCCCATAAATTATAAATTCATGGTTGGGTAGGTTTCTATCAATCATTATTTATCTTCTCCACCATAAAAAACATTTCTCTTCTCAGTTACATCGAGGTGAATGTAGCTGATGGTCATACTTATCAATATAGAAGGATGTAGCAGATTATGAAGAAAATGCACCTGAAGATGGTTCCTCGGAATGAGAGTCCAATTACCATTCTCTTCAAGAATGAAGGCACATTGTTTGTATGGCATTAGCCCTGTCCTGTGAAAATTCAGAATCATAAAAGATAATATTCAGGCACCTATACGTCTGCTCGAATGCAATCACATTTCGGAACAGTGACTCGCTGGAAGCTGGCGCCGGGCCTCAAGGGGATCCGACCCGAGGACGCGCCTCCGCTACTCTCCTGCGACCTGATGCAACCCCTCCATCCACTTCAACGTCGGGTACCTCTTTTTCCATATGTAGCCTTTGAGTTACTTCCATGCCAAACGTATGCAGTCATCCGCCTCACAATGTACAGAGCCGTACCACACTGCAAGTTGAAGCCTGCGAGCAAATCAATCATTCTGCGATGGATTCAGTTGAAGAGGTTGAGAAGACATTGGCTTTGGGATCGGTGCAGAAAGTAGCTTCGGCTCCCTTGGATGGCGTATGCCATAGGCACATTAAACCATTGCATACGGCCACACGAGAGAGAGTAAAGTCTGAAAAAACCTTAAACTGATACAACCCGTCAAAATTAAACCTCGACCTTCAAATCGTTGAAATTGATACCCCATACTTACTAATCCCGGTCAATCCTGACCTTATGCCTGTGAATTCATGTTTGACGTACCGGGACAAGGACGATCCCAGCCAGGATGAATCTCTACTCTCACTGACTGCACGGCCCCACACGTCAATTTCATCTTCCTCCTCCTGTGCTTCCAATCTCTATCTCTCTTGTGTAGCCCGTTTCTCACTTCTTCAGTTCCAGGGGCGCCATGGCGGCAAGCACGCTACCTGCGCCGGCTCCGCGAACGCCTGCCCGCCATGCCCACGACACCAACTTGTCGCTCAGGATGCTCTCCAGCCACTTTCTGCCCGCCTCCCGTGCCTCTCCTCGTCGATGCTACCGGCCGTTGGTGGCAGCATCTGGCTCTGCATCTTGCTGTCCGCAGCCATGCATGGGTGTGTGGTATGTGGTCTCCTCTTGCCTGCCTCTATTTCTTGTGGTCGATGACGGAGATGCAAAGAGGAGCTCAGCTCTGCACTATACTATGGGTGTTATAAAGCTGCAACGACGACCGGCAAAAAATAGTTACTGCCATTGAGCTCCGTATCGATGCAAGCCAGAGCTGCTAGATCTTTGCTCGTCGCCGCCGAGCTCGTCACTACCACCTCATCGGAGGGAAGGAATGAGCCCGCTGCCTAGGAAGCAGCGCGGTCGTCGGCCCTCCAACAGGTGCTCCACCACCTGCAAGCTGAAGGCAAAGTGGACTCCATGATTCATGTCTCTCCTTTTATCTTGCCCATCAAGATCCGAGCTTAGAAAGTGGAACTTTAGAAGATCTAATCAATGGTGAAAATGGGATGCGTGATCACAAGAGAGTATGGAGATTTCATTTTGGCTAAGCTGCATACAGATCCACTGTCTTTGGCCATGGGTTTGATGGATCAGATGTTCAGTTTTGGGCAAGACAAAGGGAGCAGGAAGAAGAAAGCAGAAGGGATCTTTTTTATTTTAAGATTTATTTATTCTTTATTACTCTAACATGGACCAAGGACGATGATGATCTGCAAAACGCTTCAAATGTTTTTTTTTTTCTTTTTTTAGGCCATCGCAACTCTAGCATGGACTAAAGAATAAGATGAATACAACGCAAAAAGGAAAGATCAAGATGAATATGACAATGGAGTCTACATGTCAGTGAGAGTTTCATATAATCCTGAGCGGGAATGATCTTTTCCCAACGCGCCAAACAGGTTCAAGGTTAAAAATGACCGGGCTCAAAGAGTAGAGGGTACATACTTCAGGGATTCAAAGTTGAGGGTTCGATTTCGACTAGGCATATAAATTCAAGGTTTATTTCAGACTTCACTCCACGAGAGACAACTACAACAGCAGCCAACGGGTATATTTAGTTTTTTTATTTTTTATTTAGCCCATCTACCACTGCTATGTTGGTTGAACAGGACCACGAAAAAAAATGTTAGGACACTTAATATCGTCAGTTGTACTAACTTTTGATATTGTGGGACATTCCAGTATACAAATATTTGCATGTACAGTGTTATAACGTAGACACATGAAGGCATATTTTCAACCGACAAGAATATATGTTAGTCGTATATAAGACCTTTTTATGATTTTTTTTCATGGTTCTAATGTTTTCAATGTTTTGGTGGTTGAATTCGTAGACTCGTCAAATTATGTTTCATGGCAACCGACATTTCCTTCATAGTGAAGCACAATGGCCGAGCTCATCGCCTTGGGATTGACCATGTTCGAAGATGTTGGGACCAATTGAACACCACAACAATGTCAACGTGACGGAAAGGTGGATAAGCGGTGAAGACATGGATGGTGCGGTGTTGAAATAGAGGCGTAGGCATGTGAATGAGGTTGGTCTTGAGCTTTACGGTTTTGGATTGGGATGTGATGTTTGTTCTTCCGTTGCAACGCACGGGCATTTTTCCTAGTCTTTCTTAATGGAAAAAAGAAGGCTAGCTTGGCCTGGTAAGTATCGGAACCAAGCGGTGTTGTTATTCCTTTTTTTTTTTGCGGGGAACCAATGTGTTGCTACTCGTTGTTGTCACTACAGAGGGATACTTCAATTTTGTGAAGAGATTTTTTCTCTCTGGAATCCCATATCTTTTGTCCAGGTTAAACATTTCAGACATCTGATCTTGCACTGCAGGCAACAGGTGATCTGTTGGAATCAAATCAAATGAAGGGGATATTTTATTGGCAATTCTTCACAAACGAATACAGGCAACACACGAACGGTAAGCGACACCACAAATTCAGGAAGTGGCCACACAGAAGGAAAGAAATGCTGCAAGGAGAAAGGAAACACTTGTGCATGACTCTGTGTCTCCAGATGTGCACCAGCCTAAGCATCGATGCCATCATCGCCGACGTTCTCCTTGGAGAGCTCCTCGAGCGACTTGCCCTTGGACTCCGGCACCAGCAGGGAAAAGAGCAGGCCCAGAAAGTTTGTGCCAGCGAGCACGAAGAGGGCGTTGCGCATGCCGATTCCCCGTGAATACCCTGTCTCAGGCTTCTTCTGGTCCTGCGACGCATACAAGAACCCGAATGCGCCGATGATCGCGCCCGCCTTACCGGTTGCGGCCGATATACCGTGGCATGTTGACCGGAGCCTCGCCGGGAAGATCTCTGCCGGTACGATGAAGGTTGTGCTGTTGGGGCCGAAGTTGGCGAAGAAGAAAGTGAGCCCATAAAGCACGACGAAGCCGGTGTGGTTCCCTGGTTTCACCAAGTAGTCATACGGTATCGCGATTGCAAGCATGAAAATGGTCATCATGGTGAATCCCATGAGCTGGATCCAGAACCTCCCGATGATGTCGATGAAGGCGACGGTGAACCAGTAGCCCGGCACCGTGCCGCAGAGCGCGATGAGCGCTTGGGCACGGGCGATGCGGTACAATTCCTCCAATGCATTCATGGTCTTGGCCGGCGGGATCCACCCGATCTTGGTGAAGATGTCCTTCTGGAACAGGTTCTGGCTGTAGAAGGCCACATCGAGCAGGAACCAAGTGCTTGTGGTCGCTAGCAAGTGCACCCCATGGCGCTTCATGAACTGCCTGGAGAAGAGGCCCCAGGTATCACCAGTGGCCCGCTCACCCTGCCCAGCCTCCTCTGAGATCTCCTTGTTGAGCACCTTGGACATGTCTGATGTGGCTTGCTTCGTGTTGCCGGCGATGAGTGCTGTGTACCGTGCAGTTTCGGGCATCTTCATGCGCCAGTAGTAGGTCAGGGCGGCCGGGATGGTGCCGAACATGACGATGATGCGCCACACGTAGTCGGCCTCCGGACCAATGGATGCCGCGGCGTCAATGTAGAATGGCGGTGCAGGGAATGCATGTCGGAATGCGGACGAGACGATGATGGTAACAATAGTACCAAATAGGATGCCAAACCCCTGCATGGCAAACACGGCGGCGATAAAGGTGCCGCGGGTCTTCTTGTTAGCATACTCGGACATGATGGTGGCGCTCAGAGGGTAGTCGCCGCCGACGCCGAAGCCGAGCCAGAAGCGGAAGAAACATAGAGTCCCCATTACGCCCTTGGCCTCGTGTCCAAACGAGAGCCCCGACGCGATGGAGCAGAGGACCATGAGGATGAGCGTGAAGCCGTAGACGCTCTTGCGGCCGAGCTTGTCACCGAGCCAGCCGAAGAAGAGCTGGCCGGCAAGTGTGCCGCATAGGGCCACGCCGTTCACGGCGGCCGACACGTTTGCCGGGAGGTGGCCGGGCTCGTTGAGAGCAGGATCGGTGTAGTAGATGCGCCCCAGCAGCTTGGTGACAAGCGCGATGCAGAAGAGGTCGTAGGCGTCGGTGAAGAAGCCCATGCCGGCGATCACCACGGCCTTGAAATGGTACAGTTGCGTCTTGGCAACATCGAGCGCTTTCAACACGTTGAGCTGTTCAGTCGCCATGGTCGCCGGCGATCTCTCAGCTTAACTCCTGCCCCCTTCTATCTTTCTTCTGGTTTTCTCTTGTTGTGTGATTTGTTCCGTTCTTCTAGTACGTATATATAGGCATAATGCAGGTTCGGCGGATATGCCAAAGGGACATTTCCTCGCTACTTGTAAATATTAAAATCTCCATGTACGGCATTGCACGTACGTACAGCCGTACATTATCAAGACAGCAAGATTTTGGCATGATACTCTTATAAAATAGACACACAAGAATGTAAAATGTCGTCCCTTAATTTAAGCTGCAGCTTGCTAAGTTGGGATGCATTTTAGTTATCGCAAGGATTGAGCTAGGGATTTCTTATATAAGGTCTATGTGAGATTTGACTTTGAAGTTTCATATACATAAAACTGGAACCCACATAATTGTTATGCTAGGAATATACATGACATATATATGAACATATAAGATGGATCTCGAACTGCTGAAGTACATCAAGCGGATCACAGCTTCGAATAGTAGTAGACTATACTACCACTAGTAGCTATGTCAAACTTAGCAACTGTAAACGAGAGAAAATAATGAGAAGATCCGAATATGCCTGAGAAACTTAATTAGCAAGTTGGCAGTTTTATGTATATATGACCATGACATGGTGTTGTTTACACGTCCCAAATCTTCCATAGTTAGAAAGGTAACGAAAAATTGATTGCATTAGAGTGACCGATATTTTCCCGGATGGGCACCACAATTCGTTAGGGATGAGGTATGAGTTGTGACGGCTGTAGTTTATACCAAGTTGGAGTTCATCGTGTTTGTTTATTGTGTACGATATGCAGCAACCAGCAAGTAAACGTGCTATCAGTTTACGAGAGTCTCTGGCCTATACCTCATGGACCGTAGCAATATCAACATGCTTTCGAATAAACACCCACCCAGGTGTGAGAACAACGAAGAACCCATTGGCAACATGCCTGACTGTAATTGAGGTGTTTTTGAGTTGGGTCTGTAACTGAGGCATTGGTCTGCTGATGTTTAGAGTAAATTGTCAAAAACCACCGAAATTGCGTCGCTCAGTGCCGAAAACAATCGTTTTCAAAAAAGTTTGCCCAAAACACGTTATTCAGTAAAAAATTCAAGCACTAAATAGTCGGTTGATTGCATTTTGACAGAAAACCTAACAAACAGGACCCAGTGTCAGTGCCAACGTGGCGGAGTCAAACAGTCCACGTAGGCAGTTGTAGATGGCCCCCGTTGATCCATCGCTTTCTACGCCGATGCCTGCCCACGCCTCGCCGCCGGACTCGTTGAACGAGGTGAGGCCACGCCACCGGCCGTAGGTTAGGTCCTGGAACTTTGTAGGCCGCCGCCTGCCCTCCATGGGTCTTGCTTGATATCGCGGGGGTAGTCGGAGCTCGCCCACATCGAGCTCGTGGCGGAGCAGAGTGGCGGCCGAGGCACGGTCGTCATCGGAGGCTCTCCGGAGGGTGCAAATGGAGAAGGAAGTAGAGAGGGAAGAACCGGCTGCTCACCTTGAGCACGTTCGTCTGGTCGGGCCAGCCGGGGATGCCTGGGAGTGTCGTCCTTTATGTTGACGGCGGTGGCCGGAGCAGACGGTGTTGGCGACAAAGCATGGAGTTGCGAGGCTTGTCACGCACGACATCAGAGGCTTGGCAAGGCCAACGCGTTGTGTGTGATAGCGAGAGGAGGCGTCGTGGATTAGCAACACAACATGAGACATATCTCAGCAGAGCACTGGTGAGAACGAGATACTGTCAGCGCCGTTTACTGAGGAAGAGGTGTTTGACACGATAGCACAAATGAAAAATAGCAAGGCCCCGGGACCGGATGGGTTTCCGACCTAATTCTATAAAAAATGCTGGCATATTATAAAGGATGATCTTTTGCCCATGTTCCATGACTTATTTAATGAACAGTTACAACTTTTTCACCTTAATTTTGAAACAATAACATTATTGCCAAAGAAGGTGGAAGCTGTTCGCATCGAGCAGTTCAGACCGATATGTTTGCTCAATGTCAGCTTCAAAATATATACCAAGGTTGGCACGAATAGGTTGACCCAGATTGCCCATTCAGTAGTCCAACCGATGCAGACTGCGTTCATGCCCGGGAGACACATCCTAGAAGGGGTAGTGGTCTTGCATGAAACGTTGCACGAAATTCATACAAAAAAACTAGATGGGGTTATCTTTAAAGTGGATTTCGAGAAGGCGTATGATAAGCTCAAATGGCCATTCCTTCAACGGGCCTTGCGTATGAAGGGGTTTAACCAATCCTTGAGAGACCAGGTGGATGCATTCATTCAGAAAGGCAGTGTTGGAATTAAAGTTAATGATGACTTAGGTCATTATTTTCAAACCCATAAGGGACTGAGAGAGGGAGATTCCATGTCTCCCGTGTTATTCAACATAGTAGCAGATATGCTGACAGTCCTTATTGGTAGGGCTAAAGAGAATGGCCAAGTAGGAGGACTAGTCCCACACCTTGTAGAGGGGGGAGTGTCCATACTACAATACGCAGATGACACAATGATATTCATGGAACACGATATCGCAAAAGCTAGGAATATGAAACTTGTTCTTTGCCTATTTGAACAATTATCTGGTTTAAAAATTAATTTTAACAAAAGCGAATTGTTCTTCTTTGGGAAAGCAAAGGAGGAACAAGATTCGTACATGCAACAATTCGGATGTGAAATGGGATAATTGTCGTTTAGTTACTTAGGGATTCCCATTCACCATAGACGTCTGACGAATGGGGAATGGAAATCTATTGAAGATAGATTTGAAAAAAGATTAAGTTGCTGGAAGGGCAAAATTATGTCTTATGGTGGTAGGCTTGTGTTGATCAATTCGGTGTTAACAAGTTTGCCCATGTTTCTTCTATCTTTCTTTGAAGTTCCAGTCGGGGTTCGGAAACGACTAGATTTCTATAGATCTTGTTTCTTCTGGCAATGTGATGAGGCTAAGAAGAAATACCGATTGGCAAGATGGGACATTATTTGCACACCCAAAGATCAAGGGGGTCTCGGTATTGAGAACTTAGAAGTGAAAAATAAATGCTTACTTAGCAAATGGCTTTACAGGTTATCTACTGAAACCGAAGGGATGTGGGTACAAATTCTGAGGAATAAATACCTACAGTCTAAGACTTTGACCCAGGTTACCGCTAGACCCAATGACTCGCCTTTTTTGGAAGGGCCTAATGAAGGTCAAGGTAACCTTCTTTCAACGGGTGAAGTTTTTAGTTAGTAACTGTACCACAACCAGATTTTGGGAGGATACCTGGCTTGGGGACACCCCTAGCTCTACAGTATCCTGCCTTATATAATATTGCATAACATAAGGAAGATTATGTTGGCACAGTATTACAGTCTGTACCTCTGAATATCCAATTCAGGCGAGCTCTAGTGGGAGAACGCTGGAATTCTTGGTTACACTTGATCAAACGATTGATGGATGTTCAACTCTCTGACCAGGATGATAGTATTCACTGGAAGCTAGCTACGAATGGTAGTTTTTCAGTGAAGTCGATGTACATGGATCTAATTAATTTTGGGCCTTTGTCGAGATCGTTACATATTTGGAAAATTAAGGTGCCACTTTGAATTTAAATTTTCATGTGGTTTCTACACAAGGAAGTTGTACTAACCAAGGATAATTTGCTAAAACGAAGTTGGATAGGCAGGTCTACTTGTTGCTATTGTGATCGGAATGAAACTATAAGACACTTCTTTGTGTATTGCCCACTTGCAAAACTATTATGGTGCATTATTCATATAGCCTTTAACATTAATCCACCAACAAGCATTAATACGCTATTTGGGACGTGGCTCAATGGAGTAGACGTACATCTAGCGAATCATATCTGGATTGGGATAAGTGCTGTTTTTTGGGCTATATGAAACACTAGAAATGATATGATCTTTAATGGCAAGAACTTCACTAATTTTTTGCAGGTTATCTACAGAGCCACATCTTGGATCCGTACGTGGTCGTCACTCAGTCATGCGGGCTCCAGGGAGCTTATGGCTATTGGGTGCAACGAGTGGGAGACGGTCGCACGGGCTATCTTCTGTCGATTTGGATGGCAGGCTAATAATAGGCTAGGTGTATAGGCATCGTAGCCTTCTTTAGTGTTGCCGGAAATGGCAGATTTTATTCATCTTTAGATTTGCTTATTTTGTTCAGTTTGCGAGACTATTATGGACCTATGACCTTGTTATTTCTATTCTTTAATAATATGATTGCATGCATCGATTGATGGAGAGGCCGGAGGCTTTGTTCCTCCTTTTTTTTTTTTTTTTTTTTTTTTTTTTTTGCATCCGTCCTATTTTCATGTTCAAAAAGATTTTCGCAGTTTTTTGCATCTTCCTGGAGTTGGGTATAAGTTAATCGATCTAATGTCCGAGGTCTAAATGTTTAAGAGAGGAATACATGATAGAGCTCCTTGTGTGGATAATAACCATATCACTTGTATGTCTTGTCATAGAGGCTGCATCGTAGTGCACGTTCTGAACAGAACAAAGCGAGAGACATTAGTTGTTAACGGTATGCCGTCAATATAACTGATGATACGGAATAATGAGAGGAGATACAGATGATATTTTTGTTCTTTCAAAATTGAATCGTTGTCTTTTACAGTTTAAGCATTACATTGTCACGGCATTACAACAATTAAATTTCAGAAAGTAATTACAGCAACAAAACAAGCCGCAGAATTAACACAGAAAATCATATCAAACACACCAATAATGCACGAGTGTGCAAGTACACCTGCATGTCTTAGACACCAGTTGGGGCAATGGCGTCATCGTCGCCAACGTTCTCCTTGGAGAGCTCCTCGAGCGACTTGCCCTTGGACTCCGGCACCAGCAGGGAAAAGAGCAGGCCCAGAAAGTTTGTGCCAGCGAGCACGAAGAGGGCGTTGCGCATGCCGATTCCCCGTGAATACCCTGTCTCAGGCTTCTTCTGGTCCTGCGACGCATACAAGAACCCGAATGCGCCGATGATCGCGCCCGCCTTACCGGTTGCGGCCGATATACCGTGGCATGTTGACCGGAGCCTCGCCGGGAAGATCTCTGCCGGTACGATGAAGGTTGTGCTGTTGGGGCCGAAGTTGGCGAAGAAGAAAGTGAGCCCATAAAGCACGACGAAGCCGGTGTGGTTCCCTGGTTTCACCAAGTAGTCATACGGTATCGCGATTGCAAGCATGAAAATGGTCATCATGGTGAATCCCATGAGCTGGATCCAGAACCTCCCGATGATGTCGATGAAGGCGACGGTGAACCAGTAGCCCGGCACCGTGCCGCAGAGCGCGATGAGCGCTTGGGCACGGGCGATGCGGTACAATTCCTCCAATGCATTCATGGTCTTGGCCGGCGGGATCCACCCGATCTTGGTGAAGATGTCCTTCTGGAACAGGTTCTGGCTGTAGAAGGCCACATCGAGCAGGAACCAAGTGCTTGTGGTCGCTAGCAAGTGCACCCCATGGCGCTTCATGAACTGCCTGGAGAAGAGGCCCCAGGTATCACCAGTGGCCCGCTCACCCTGCCCAGCCTCCTCTGAGATCTCCTTGTTGAGCACCTTGGACATGTCTGATGTGGCTTGCTTCGTGTTGCCGGCGATGAGTGCTGTGTACCGTGCAGTTTCGGGCATCTTCATGCGCCAGTAGTAGGTCAGGGCGGCCGGGATGGTGCCGAACATGACGATGATGCGCCACACGTAGTCGGCCTCCGGACCAATGGATGCCGCGGCGTCAATGTAGAATGGCGGTGCAGGGAATGCATGTCGGAATGCGGACGAGACGATGATGGTAACAATAGTACCAAATAGGATGCCAAACCCCTGCATGGCAAACACGGCGGCGATAAAGGTGCCGCGGGTCTTCTTGTTAGCATACTCGGACATGATGGTGGCGCTCAGAGGGTAGTCGCCGCCGACGCCGAAGCCGAGCCAGAAGCGGAAGAAACATAGAGTCCCCATTACGCCCTTGGCCTCGTGTCCAAACGAGAGCCCCGACGCGATGGAGCAGAGGACCATGAGGATGAGCGTGAAGCCGTAGACGCTCTTGCGGCCGAGCTTGTCACCGAGCCAGCCGAAGAAGAGCTGGCCGGCAAGTGTGCCGCATAGGGCCACGCCGTTCACGGCGGCCGACACGTTTGCCGGGAGGTGGCCGGGCTCGTTGAGAGCAGGATCGGTGTAGTAGATGCGCCCCAGCAGCTTGGTGACAAGCGCGATGCAGAAGAGGTCGTAGGCGTCGGTGAAGAAGCCCATGCCGGCGATCACCACGGCCTTGAAATGGTACAGTTGCGTCTTGGCAACATCGAGTGCTTTCAACACGTTGAGCTGTTCAGTCGCCATGGCCGCCGGCGATCTCTCAGCTTAACTCCTGCCCCCTTCTATCTTTCTTCTTTTTTTGCTCTCTTCTGGTGTGCTTTATTCGGTGCTCATCTGGTACGTATATATAGCCATAATGCAGGGTGAAGGCATACAGGTAAGGACATATGTTGTGGTATGCCAATCTAACACTGCTAGTTGCAAGTATAAAATATGATATGTACGGCATCGCTTGTAAGTACAACGAATTGTACATATCAGGATGGTTCTTAGAAGGATTAAGGAATGCTAAACTTTAATTTATCAGGTTTGACCTTCAAATTTCAGTACTATAGAATTTGGGAAATAAAAATACTGAAGTCAAATCATGGTTATGCTTGGAATATACCTCAAAGGAACAGATTGTACAGACACAAGCAAGCTTTGTGAGAAAAAGGTCAAGATTATACGATGAGTTGTATCTTATGTTCTCACTACAAACATGGATTTGGTGACCTTTGTTCAGAGATGGGGTTAATTTGGTCGCTCCTCTATAACTACATGGTATGGCAGAAAGAGGTAGGCACTTGTGGCTCGTGTTCTCATGGCGTGTCGTCATCGACTAGGCATGTGTGTCTCCTTGGGGCCAGTGTCAAAGCCGGAGCGGCGGCTCCGGAGATTGCTTTTGTAATGAAAGATGTTTGTTCTGTCGCTTGGGTGGTGCTCTCAACAAATCATCGGGTGTGTAGCCTCGGGGCTGGTGAGGAAGCGGAGTGGCGGCTCCGGAGATCACCTTGGTGTGGTTTGAGAATCTATTCGCGTAGTTGAGTCGTCGACCTGTTGGGTGAGCGCGGCCTCGAGGCCAGTGTGGTGTGTTTCTGATGTTTGTAAGCCGGAGTGACGACTCTGTATCATTAGGTAGGGTGTCGACTAGGATTTCTTGGGTGATAGAGTAGTCGGGCCATTGGGGGTGTGGCCACGGGGATGTCGTTTGTATGGCTCGTTATATCGGTTTTCGGCCAGTCTTTCATATTAATTGGACAATTATCTTGTTTTATAGTATGAAAAGGCAAAGCTCTAGCCGGTTGCTCGAGAATAAGAAGGAAAGCAAAAGTAGAAAACAAAACATCAATGATAAATGGATATGCAGTGGTAGGTCTTGCAGTTATTATGACTGCATATGAAGAGAGGCGGGATGTAAAAAACTCTATTCTCTTTTATTTAATGGATGAGACAAAGCTTTTGACTCAGTTAAAAAAAATGAAGAGAGGCGGTGGATAATCCTCATTTTCTAAAAAAAGGATCATGTGGCTATAGCTACATAAGGGTCGCGTTCACGGGCGGAGACACGGGGACGAGCAGTGCCCTGCCCCCCCCCCCCCCCCCCCAAACGATCGATGAAATCTCAAGTATTCAGTGTATATTTCACTGATATGTGCAACTGTGTATGTATTTCGCACTCCTCTCCCCTATCAGCGGCTATATCCATATTTGGCTCCGCCATTGGTCCCGTTGTACCACAGGACACTAAAATGCATAGCAAAACTTGTGATGCCATACAATTTTGAATGCTACGTTAATAGAGACCACATGAATCTATATAGAAATTGTTTGGTTGTACCACAGGAAAAAGGTGAATTTCTTTCTGAAGGAATATATAGTTGCATGGAGTTAAACATGTCTTGTACTGTGAAGGATTAGGTGGTGTTAAACATGCCTTGTATTTGCTGGATTAGGTGGTGTTAAACATGTCTTGTACTTTGGTGGATTAAGTGTTAAACATGTCCTGTAGTTTGTGTCGTTTGACTTGAATTCTACATATAAAAGTTTGCGGGAGGAATTCTACATAAATTGAAAACAAGGGGTATGTATTAGAAGTTGTTTGGTCATAACACGCGAAACATTGAAAACTTTTCGCGAAGACGTAGGTGCATGAAATAGTTGTTGTGGAAGCAAATGAAAATAACTAGCACGGAAAAACGAAAATTCGTAACTTCATAATTGAGATAAGGTTCAGTGCAAAATAGCATGCAGCAGCCATAGGTTCAGAACATTGGTCGTCTGAAATATAAAACTACCATACAATACAACTTTTTATACAAACTACTCCTAAAATGTGCAGATTTAGCAGCAAGCAGACTGCGCAGCATTGAGGGCAGGCGGTTGGTTGAATCACAGCTCCCGCTCTATTTAAATTGTTGACTCCATACTCCATACTATTTAAATTGTTGACTTACATCCTCCCGCTTTCTTCGTTTTTCTATGCCAAATTGCAGTCGGTTGGTTGAATCAAAACTCATTATATAGCTGTGGCATTAGATCATCGTGAGATCTGTACCTGATGTGGACAGTAAATAGCTTATTTAAAACCCTCCCAACGGGAGAAGAATATGTGAAGATCCGAATATGCGTGGGAACCTTGCCAACCTTGTCACTATTTTGTTTTTGCGGAAATTTGTCACTAGTTTGCAGTATACGCGAGAATGCCTCCACGATAATATATACAGCCGTAGTTATGAATCCATACCACGCAGCTTAACTAATATAGAGGGATATTTTCCTTCTGTACCACAGCTTGCAACATGAAATGTGACCATAGTTATCAATTTTCCTTGGGAGCGGAAAATTTCGCCTTTAGACCGTCAATTATTGTATGAGTTTAATTTTGGACGCGATTCCCCAAAGTAATTGACACAGCTCGTAAGCTGAGCTATAAGGGCATCTCCAACAGTTTGTTGGTTAGCTTGTTGGTAAAATATGCCATGTCATCTGCCAACACCTTAACATACAACTACTTCAATGGGCTGTATCTAGTTTGCCCAATAAGATGTGAGGTAATAAATAAGGTGCTCTCTCATTTTACATTGGAGCTTGTGCAAGGATGTTGGTTAATTTACATACAACCTTACTCTATTTCCTCATTTATTGCAAGACACATCATCAAAAATCTTATGTGTCAAAATTATCAACGACTATCTTACAACCACTGCAGATGCCCTAAGGGAGTCCACTCCTGCCATCTTACCTGTAGAACTCATGGTGTATCGTAGTTTACGCGTTTAGAAATATTTGGACGAAATGTACAAGAGCAGAGTCGTCATTGATCCGGAGAGAATTAATCAAACGGTTATCTACAACAGCTTTAAAACAGGAAAGACTGTGACACTACAAGTCTACAACAACCGTAAGCTCAGCATGAAAGATAATCAATGACAGTTTAAAGAGTAAACATTAAGTTTTTTTCACGTCAGTGAGGTGTGCGAACGATCACCCATACATTTGGTAATTGGTATATTGACTATAGTTATCTTAAATAAGATTAGATAAAAGAAAAGGACAGCAGGGTAGCAATATTTTGTGTAGTAATGATGCCGGGTGATCGTGTGCTGGTTAGCATGGTCATTGGTGCGGTTCAGACGTCCACTAATATATGAAGTTGCACCGATCGAGTACATATATTAGATGTCAACTAGTTCAAAAAATTATACTTTTGGCCCTCTATCGGTTTTTTTTTAGAAGGAGGAACAGAGCCCCGACCCTCTAGCGGTTACTCAAAACTCATTTACAATTACGGAACTACGATGATATCATTTAGTTGAACTGATTGTAGTTATTTTATCACTAACTCAATCTTAACCATGCTCTAAAAGAACATATAATTGTGTTCGGGAACATACGTGATGAAATGTTTGAGGACAACCGCCTTGCTGTAGGATTTAAGTAACCTTGGTAATTGAAGATAAAGGTTTTCCCTCATTTTATGTTATAAAGCAATGATCGAGCACATGATACAACAATCTCGTCGGGGCTGCGGCACAACCAAGAACAAACAGAAAAGAAAGAAAGAAAAGAGAACCAAATGCCAAAACACAGGAAAATCGACGAAAACGAAGAGGACCGAAATCATTGCACCCACCCGAGAAGTCCCACCATTCTCCTAGTATTCCGAAGCACCGCGTACCGAGAAACACCTTCAACAAGTAAAGTGATGACGATATCGCTGCTGCCCAGAAGAGCCCTATGGTTACACCTGATACGCGGGGGGGGGGGGGGGGGGGGGGCAGTGGTGAAGGGGTGTACACGAGGCCCTTTGGGAAGGAACGGAGGCACCCGCAGGCGTCACCGCGTCAGAGCCGGACAAGGCGCTAGGGATTTCTCCCGGCTCCAAAAACCACCAATGCCCTGACAATCCGGAGTGCTCCACCCACCATCCCGCCCACCCGCATGTGCCACCACGGCCACAACGCCATCCACAAGACATTGCTGTGGTCATCGGCATGATGCCTAGAGAAAAGAGGAGGGGACAGAGAAACCGAGACAACAACAACGCAGTTGAGCGAGAGGGAACAACCTCCGCCGTGCTCACAGAAATCGACCGGACGGGACCACGAGGGACACACCAGGCCCGCACTGGCCGTTCCGGCCCCAGACGGACCCACAAAACCCCCGACTCAGCGCCGCAGCACACCCACTGTCGGTGCCACCACCATCCGAGGACCGCCGCCGCACCACCTTGATCTCAAAGGATTTGCACCGCCAAGGAAGGAATAGCAGGCCCGTCCCGACCCATATGGGGTCCTAGAGGCCCACATTTGGTCCGAGCGTGCTCCACCAACTGCACCCGCACCAGGACGTTGCCTCACAGCCAACGGCTGCAAAGCCACACCAAAGATAACCCGGACCCACGGGAACCACGTCGCCGAGCCAGACTTTCACGGGCTAAGCAGAGCCGCCATCGTCAGGAGCCCATGTGCCTTCCTCAGCGCGCACGGGAAAAGGTAGACCCGCCGTCTCCAATGCCGCGTGGGCAAGGCCTGACAGAGCACGCGGGTAGCGACGGCGAGGGAGATGGAAGGGAGGGACCTAGAGGAGGGGAGGCGTGCTAGGATTCTCCCATCGCTCGCGGGGGACGAGCGAGCGAACCGAGAGGGGAGGAACCGTAACCATGTTGTTGCATGACCTCAGTAATTTAGTATGATCTAATGGATACAGTGATAGATCATTCTAAACTCCCCCCCCCCCCCCCCGGCACGGTACCATAAAAATCAAGAAGGCCGGCTAGCATTTGTTCTAGAATGTAATGGACATAGGTTAGATCATCTTTTCCCTATATGTCCGGGCGGACATCCGCGACATGGCCTGGACAAAAAAGAGCCACCCAACCTACATCCAGCCCATATGTTTGACATGTCCAACACCCCTTATATCTATTTCATATGTTGGAGGATATGGGGCTGATCAAGGGTGTTCACCACGTTAAGCCTATAGAAAAACCCTTAGGGAATGGAGGTTGACCTCACTCCACGCAATGGCATCCACATTCTCTCGCTGGAGGAGGCAGAGGAGCCGTTCTGCCTTGTGCAAGCCAAGGAGGCGGAGCACCTCGCGGCGGAGGCACGGATCAAGGTCGAGAGTGCTAGCGTTGCCGCCTTCGTCAAGCTTGTAACCAATCCCGCCCTCGTGTCCGAGAACCACGACATCCTCCGGTCACTCAAGTCCGATTATAAGGTGACAACAAATCACCGCCAAATCCATCTCTGTAACGTCAAGGGGGAGTGGCTCTTCATGGACGAGACACCTTCGATTCGCCCCACTGTCAGTGACCACAAGGCCAACGCCTCGGGCAAGGGGGTCATCGGGGTCTCCTCCAACGAGGAGTAGGATATCTTTCGAAACTAGCTTGTTTTTTAATCTATGATGATGAAATTAACAATATATTGAGTTGCAATAAGTGTTCCAAAATGCGAAGTGTGGTTGCCTGGCGGACAATGGACACATAGGGAGTCTGCTCAGCCCGGTTGGAGATGCTCTTACCAATCAGGAACACAATCAATATACCTTGTTAGAATGAAAAGCGCATGTACATCTGAACGATTGACCACAGTTTCCGACAAAGTATGGCTCGCTGGTAGCTGCTGTTGTTAAAAGAAATTCACTCCAACAAGTCACTTTCATGCGACTATCCACCAATATACAGGAGAGGACTTATGCCTAAGGTCCATTAATATAAGGTGCCATTGTTACTTGTTAGCAGCAAAATCAGGTAACGCTACTCCGTGGAAGCAACCGCTCGTGACAACGAGATCCGGCTCACTGTATACAACATATCATCATCACGTATTCACATTTGAGTAAATAAGTTGAATTATCCAAATCAAATGTCAGCATGTCAATTTTAAATGGGTTGACATTTTTAGTTTACTAGTGGTTGAGAGACCCGCCATTGCGGGCCGCTTAAAAGGAAGATGTGCTCGTATTTCCTCATCATAAAAAAACCTTCACTTTATCTTCAAATTTAAAACAAACTTTATACACGTGGACATAACATCCATCTAAAAAATAAGAAAAAAAATTCTCAAAAAGAAAAAATAAAATAAAATTCAAAGAAAATAAATAACTTTCTCACTGCAGCCAGCGAGCATGTGTCACATGCCATAGTTGGTTGGCCAAATGGGTTGACATTTTTTGTTTCCTAGTGATTGATGCCCATCATTGCGGGCCACTCAAGAGGAAATTGTGCGGCCCTTTCTTCATCTTAAAAAGACCTCACTTTCATCTTAAAAAAAAATCTACTCATAACATGGACATCACATCTATCTCAAAACAAAAAAAATAAAAGGTCTAGAAAATCATTTCTTAAAAAGAAAAAGAAAAGGAATCTTACTTTCATTTTCCAAAAAGAATCTAAAAAAACTTTCTCACCACGGCCAACCAAGAGTGCCCATGGCAAGGCCAGTTGGTCGCCCTTCTCTGCGGCTTAGTGAGTTTAGTTGTTATTTTGACTATACTATCCTCTAAGAAAAATGTGTGAGTACTTACTTTGCTAGCTAACACTTAAACCGGGATACATCTACCATGACTTCACAAGCTAATACCCAAAATAAAAGACTTTACAAACTAGCGTATTACCCTTTGCAAGGACTAGTCAAAATTTTACAATGCATGGGGAATTAGCGATTTAGCCCAACGGGAGAACTTGAGAGGCATTTAGATACAACCTTTATTTCATTACAAGAACAAGATATGTATAAATAACTACCAAAGAATGTAATGTAGAACAAAATGTCAACTCAAATAGATATATATTGCATGAATCTGGATGTGAGGGGTGACCGACCGGAAACTGGGAGGGACAAGTTGCTAAACATCAACCTCACGGTCTTTGGTGGACATGCTTTGTTCTTTTTATTTTGAACCGTTGATCATAGAACAATTGTTCTATGGTATTTTCATTAATAAATCATATATACAAATATGAAGTAAGTAAACACATCATCTGACATCCGTTCTATGAAACATAGTCATCGATGAATCGTAAGTTCTGTTCTACCCAAATCCTTATCTTTTCTTCTTGACTGGTTTGCCTTAATGTGAGCAGCCCATAAGCATTCTTGTAAGTAGTGAAGCCAACCAGGTATGTGTGGAGTAGCTGACTTGAAGATCTTGTCATTCCTGACACACCATATACCCCAACATCCCATAATCACAATGGCAAGTGCAATATCATGTGTCAGTTGAAGTAGAGAAAGTAGAATGTCATCAAACATTGTTATTCCTTTGTTCCTGAGTGGAATGATGTGGTCCTAGAAGTACAGTGAAAAACGGAATTCTAGAATAGGTGCAAAATTGTTTCTTCAGTGTTGTCCACACACATGGCACAATTATAATTGTCCAAATACATCGTATTTCTATTAAGAAGGTTCCTTGTGTTAACCCCATCATGAATAAGTAGCCAGAAGAAAATCTTGTGTCTCAAGAGACATGTGGTACTTGTAAACTGCCTTAGTATTTTCCCCAAAGAGGAGGACACATGTGACACAGTGGAGATAAGTATTTCCCTGAGTAAGATCCAAGGTTATCGAATCAATAGGAGATCCACGCAAACGCCCGTATTGAGGACATACTCACAAAAGAGCATGCACTTGCATCAAACGTGGGCAAGAGAGTTCTCAATCCCCTTGAAGTCGTTACTTGCAAGCGATGCATAGTGATATATAGATAATATAAATATAAAATAAAAATAATAATAAAATGCAGCAACATTTTTGGTGTTTTAAATATATTTTTGAAGACTAGGGGGCATAGTTTTTGCTAAAGTCTTCTCTCTCGAAGATATCGTACGGTGGGTAAACAAATTATTGTTAGGCATTTGATAGAAAAGCGCATAGTTATACAATAATTATTCATGGCAATGATCATATATATAGACATCAACTTCATTGATACTTGTGAACTACGTTGGGATTTTCCCCGAAGAGGAGGGGATAATGCAGCACAGTCACTAGTAGAAAATGACCCATTTGTCCCGGTTCCAGAGGCCCATTAGCCCCGGTTCTGGAAACGGGACTGAAGGGTCGGGACTAAAGGCCATAACCTTTAGTCCCGGTTCCCTTAGTAACCGGGACCGAAGGGTCTCCACGTGGCCTCTGCGGGTAGCCCGGAGGAGGTTCTTTAGTCCCGGTTGGTCACACCAACCGGGACAACATGGCATCCACGCGTCAGCATCTCGCCGGAGCTGGGCTTTTGTTTTTTTAATGGGGGGGGGGGGGTTTGGAGCGTTAATTTAGTGGTTTCATATTGTGTTAGCTAGCTCGCTAATAGAGAGAAGTGTCATCTCTTTTTCCATGCTTGGTCGAACAACAAGTTTTCGTATATCTATCCGACGCTATTACATATATACAATATAAAATCTTTTACAATTAATCCAAAACATCATCTAATTAAGATCCAATGACAAATCCACATGGCATTCTCTGTCTTTAGGTATGATGTGGTCAAGAAAGAATCTCGCCAATTCCTCTTGAATTGCTCGTATGCGATCATATGGTAGGAGTTCATCCCGCATCTGCGAGATCTAATTTAAAGAAGGTGGTTAATACATGCATATATATGAATAAAACTCAACACAATTGTGAATATTATTTACGTACTTGAAATTGTTTCTCAGAGAAGACCCGCTCAGAGGTCGAGTGGCAAATGAACTCACATGCGTAGTATGTACATAAAACAGTGCATTCTTTCTCGTACATACACTTTACGAGAATAGAGTTCAATCAAACAGATAAGCAAACATGGTAATAATATATTGATGAAAATTTGAATCAATTAGAGATGCGCGGAACTAGCTAGTACTACTTACTTTGGGGTGCGTAAATCGCAACTCTTTGTTTAGACCGGGAACCTTATTGGCGAACTTCGTCCAAACCCTGCCACGTAAAGAAAATGTTACTTGATATTACTAAATTAACGAAAGTTGCATGCCGATATGGTCTCGTTATATTGACTGAACTTACTTCTTGAGCATTGCAGTTATGTCCTCATAATCCTCTTCGGCTTTACGTCTCGAGTCTAAGACATTTACTAATGCCCTGCCAACGTCAATGGATAGCAGAATAAAGTGGTCTCTATGCACGCATATATAACTCATCAATTACATTACTTAATTAACATCGAGTAAGCGAAACCGAGTTTACAGAGAAGACAACAACACTCACTTGAAGCTGTAAGGAAAGATTATTTCCCTTTTTTATGTATAAGGAATGAGTTTGGCAAGTTCTCCTCGGTCTCTTTGATTGAGTTTCGTATCGTCAATTCATTTACGGCATCTGGGATAATGAACCCAACGTCGAAGATTCCTGCTTTTTTTAATTCGACGATCTTCAATCTGCATAATATATATAGTGAGGATAATTATATATACATGCAATGAACGAGCTGAGCTAGAGACTTAACTATAGAAGTAATACTTATAGACAGTAGGAAATCATGAGTTGTTCGTCAAGGGCTAGTTGATTGTGTAACTGAAATAACTACTCAAATTGAATAGTAATCACGGGAAGTCCAATGGATTCATGCTCTGGTTTCACTGCCACATACATAGCGTTTTTCCCAGACTCCCTGCAGGTTTTCATGTACCACTCATGCAATCTGTGCATCATCGTTGTTAGAGCGGGCTGACCAGGTTTGATGAGAGGCTTCCCGTGCACGTATTTATATTATTCTTTTGTTACATCATCCCCCAAGTAATCATCAGGATTGGTACCGGGCACCATCTCCGGATGATTAGCGACAACGATATCGACCTCGGTAATTGTTTTCCCACTTGTTCATTTTGCTAACCTTGCATCACTAGAAGTAGTTCCCGACCGCACCGCTTGTGCATATGTCTTTTTAAGAATGCGGTCATAGTTGGAATCCGGCGGAGGCGCTGGTGGACGCTTCAGTTGATTGATAGTGCGCTCCACTTTCACCGGATCTAGCTTCTCCTTCGGAGGTGGAGTTTTCTTTGCAAAATTGGCCCTCAATTCGGCACGACATATCTCCTCGTTTTCCTCCTTAGTCCTCTCATATGGTAACTTTTCCACAGGCTTGAGAGATGGACCGTATCTGAATTGCCTCTCGCCTCTGCTTGTACTGCTAGCCGCCGGAGAGAAGGAGGCGTCTCTCTTCCGCTTGAGAGAAGGAGGCGGACTGCTCTGGATCGCCGGACGAGCCGGAGCGGCGGCATTTGTCTTCCCACGTTGCCGACGAGGCGAAGGAGGAGGCGGACTGCTCTGACGCGCCGGAGTAGGCGAAGGAGGAGGTGAAGTGCCCTCACGCGTCGGAGGAGCTGAAGAAGGAGGCGGAGTGCCCTGATTACTCACTGGAGGAGGAGGAGGAGGAGGGGGAGGAGGCGGAGTGCCCTGACTCGTCGTCGTTGTCGGAGGAGGCGGAGGCATCCAGTTTGGAAGCTTGATGAACTCCTTCTGCCATAGACATGTACTCCCCACAGCACTAACCAACTGAATCTCCCCTTCACATGTAGGGTGGTCAAGCTCGAGCTGCTCAAATTCCTACATTACTTGATCCACCATCACAACATCATAGCCATATGGAATCAGAAGGTAGTGAAAAGTTCCGTTGTTGGGTTGAGGAGGTGCAACAGAGCCGACAGCCGCCTTGAAAGTGAGGTTCCGACATTTCATCATAAGCTCGCAACATTGAGTCACCGTGATAGTATCCACGGGGTAGCTAGGAGCCGTGAATTCATGTTGAACGGGCTCCGTGGAAGCCACGCTGCTTCTTCGCTGAGATGGCGGGGTACCTTCTCGGGTAGGTGCGTTCCACTGAGATGGTTGGCCGGCAGCTCGCTGGCTCTCAAGTTCCTATAGCTTTTGTAGTCTTGCCTTGATCTGCTGCATGTCGCTCAGCTCTGCTTTCCTCTTTCTCTCCCGGATTCTATAACCGCTTGCGTTAGGAAACCCAAACTTCCACGGAACGGAGCCTGGTGTGCCTCGTGTTCGTCCAGGGCGCTTAGCATTCCCTAGGGCCTCAGTCAGCTCATCATTCTCTCTGTCTGGAATGATCATCCCTTCCAGCACTGCAGCGATACACTTCTGAAGCTTGATGATGGGTATTGCAAATTGCTCGTCCGTCCAACGACACTTCCCTGTTTCAGGGTCCAAAGTTCCCCCAACCCCGAAGAGCCAAGTCCTTGAACGGTCTGGCCAGTTCAATGTTTGTGGTTGGACCCCTTTAGCAATCAGGTCATTCTCAGCTTTGTCCCACAACGGCCGGGCTTTGAGGTAGCCACCTGACCCCGTGTGATGGTGATACTGCTTGTTTGCGACATTGTTCTTGTTTGCCTCTGACATTTTCTTACTCTTGTCCGATGACTTGCAGGTCACAAATGCGGGCCAGTGATCTCTTATCTTCTCAAATCGGCCGGTAAATTCTGGAGTCTTCCCTTTGTCGACAAACTTTGATTTCAAATCATTCTTCCACCTCCTGAATAGATGTACCATCATCTTAAGAGCACACGCCTTGACCAGTGTCTCTATAACTGGCTTATTCGGATCCTCCTTTGGCGGTAGGGTGATATTTGCCTTTAGCGCGGTCCAAAGATCATCTTTTTCCTATCGGTGACATAATCACCTCCAGGGACGTCGTCGCCCTTAGGCTTATTCCATTGCTTGATGATGATCAGGATGTTATCCCTGACAATAGCTCCGCACTGAGCAGAAAATGCTTCCTTGGCCCGAATCGGTAGAATCGGTAGGCCGTCGTCCGCGAATGTTGTGATCGTGAACTTTTGATGCATATGCAACCTTCTCTTCGGGCCTCGTCTCTTTACCGAAGTTTGGCTTGATCCGGAGGGCTATAAAAGAAGAAAGAAGAGTTAATATATGTATATACCTTCGGGCTTTATTAATATATATACCTCGCCGGACTTTGCAACATCTCCTTCCTCCGTTCGGTCACCGGAGCCGTCATCATGGTCTCCTTCTTCCTCCGGTCTTCGGTCACCGGAGCCATCATGATCATGTCCTTCCTCCTCCATTTTTCGATCATCCAAGCCATCATCCTCTCCTTCCAAACCATCAATGTCGTTGAGATACGACAAATAATCACCGAGCATTATCTCCCCCAACAACTGTTCTCTTTGATCCATATAGTTTCTGCAAATATTTCAGCTCCTTGTATGAATAACCGAATTACACGAACTTCTATGTTTTAAACAAGCACAAACTTTTTAATATTTCATTTCCAAATGTTGAATAGTTCATAGATGTATGTTATGATATATAATGCAATAGATCTCAAGATGCAAAAAGGTTTTCTTTCAGTTAGAACCAATAATCAACTTAATACATCTCGAATTTAATCTCGAATAAAATCTAGTATAATCTATGAACAAAATTTGTATGAACAGCAATATGCAGGGGCAGCGGCGGCGACAAGCAGAGCACGCAAAGGAGGAGCTCACCGGGGCCGACGGGCTCGGGGCGACGACGACTGGCTCGGGGGCGGCGACGGCAACGTGCTCGGGGCGTCGACGGCGACAAGGAGGACTGGATCGGGGGGCGGCCGCGACGGTGACATGCTCGGGGCCAGCAACAACGACAAGGAGGACTGGATCGGGGGAGGCGACGACTAGGACTCGCTCGGGGGGCGGCGGCGAGCAATGGGAGAGTTTTGGGGGGAAATTTCAACTACTCCCGCCTATATGCGAAAACCTTCTATCCCGGTTGGTGGCCCGAACCGGCACCAATTCCACCCTTTCGTCCCGGTTGACTCAGCCCAAATAGCAGGGAAGAAGATACCTATCGTCCCGGTTTGCGGAACCAACCGGGACGAAAGGGGGCCATTTGTCCCGGTTTGTGCCACCAACCGACACTAAAGTCTGTCTCTGGTCCCGGTTTGTACCACAAACCGACACGAAAGGCCTGTGCCTGGCACAGCCGCGGTGCGGTTAGATGTTTAGTCCCACCTCGCTAGCCGAGGGAGAACTGGAGTGGTTTATAAGCGCTTGTGCGGACATAGTTTCGAGCTCCTCTCATATGCAGGCTTCCGGGCCTAAATTGTCACTACCTGTGGTCCTATTGGGCCTTCTGCGGGACTGAATCCTAGCCCAACTATATAGTTGGGTTTCTAGTCGTATTCAGGCCGTGGTGGCCCATTAGTTGATATTTCTTTTTAAAGAATATAGTTTTTTTTCCTACTTATTGTTTTTCAGTGATTCTTTATATATTTTTGTTTCGTTTTGTTACTTTATTTATTTTATTTTCTTCCGACTTACTGTTTTTAGTGATTCTTTTTGCTTTTAGGTCACAAAAATTATTATTAGTGTTTCATACAAAAACTCATCTGTTACAAAGGGATTTCATTTTTTGGAATTATTTGAACTCCAGACTTTTTGTGTGTTCAATATGCATCATTCGAAGCCACATCATCAATTTTCAACTATTTCTGACTTCATTTGGTATTTTTCATGCATTTATTGATTTTTTAAGCTAAATGACCCAGAAATTGAAAAGCACTACAAATGAACTCTGAATAGGTTGAAAGTTGGCATGGTATCATCATTTCACCCACATAGCATGTGCTAAAAAGTTGAGAGGGTTGCGGCAAAAACTGGACGCACTTCGTGTATAAATCGAACGATCTCTTTCGAAGTATCATGGTTTCATACAAAAACTCATGTGTTATAAAGGGATTTCATTTTTTGAACTTATTTGAACTATAGACTTTTTGTATGTTTAAAATGCACCATTCGAAGCCACATCATCAATTTTCAACTATTTCTGACCTTTTTCATGCTTTTACTGATTTTTTATAGCTAAATGACCCAGAAATTGAAAAGCACTACAAATGAACTATGAATAGGTTGAAAGTTGGCATGGTATCATCATTTCACCCACATAGCATTTTGTGTTTGCGCCAAGTAAGACCTTTGGGATGGTCTACAGTGTTTGCAATTTTATTTTGCTGAAAAAACAGAAACTTTTTACCTCAGTCTAGAAATTTTTTAAATTCACTGGAACGTGCTTTTGATCAAATTTTTTTTACAGAAGATTCATATACAATTTACCCAGATTCTCTTAATTTCTCATAATTTTTGGAGTTACATAAGTATTCGATTATACAGATTACTTTTGACTATTCTGTTTTTGATAGATTCTGTTTTCTTTGTGTTGCTTGCTTATATAGATGTATCTATGGGTTGTATCGGGGGTATGAACCATGGAGAAGTTTGAATACAGTAAATAATACACCAATATGAATAAAGAATTAGTTCACAACAATACCTAAAGTGGTGATGGATAAAGAAAGGGCTAAACCATTCAAATTTGGAAACTATATAATGGCACAAACAGAAACTAGATATATATAAATAGGTCCAAGCAATACATATTAATACATGCAAGCACTACATAATAATAGATATCATACATATATATACAAGTGTTCGCCGTTGTGAACACTACTCGTCTGAATCTGAATCTGAATCAGAATGTCCCCAAGCTGGTGGTGCAAGGTGACGCTGGCCATAGTTCACGATTCTAATCTTGCAGTACAACTCGTATGCAACGTATGCATCTTTTGCTGCATACCGAACGTTGATAGGGACAAGTGGGGTCTTCCCCCACTTTCTGTGGTGAGACTTCGAGAATGAAGTCTTCATATCATGGTAGTCCTCGTCGATCAAGGCGACTGCCATATCAGCCATCGAAGTCCTCTCATATTGAAGCTCGAATAGGCCTTGGATATCAATGTGGCACTCAGCTGGTATCTCAATACCGAAGCTGCACCTCATATTCGGCCTGTCGTTCGTTATATCAACGCTAGCGAAACATATGCCGCTGCGAAGGAAGTCCATGTGTTCTGGACAATGCTTGTCACTAGTGTAACATCAACAAATTAAAATGGAATAAATGTTACATACTGCTGCAACAAGGAAAATGTTTCACTACAACTAAAGAAAATTTATCATAACGATTCAAATGGAACATATTGCTATTCTATGCAATTTTCATATCCTATGAATTGATCTTTATAGGATTCCAATATTGTAACATATTGCTTTCCCATGCAATTTTGATATCCTATGAATTGATCAAGAAACCCTCAATTAACTATACAATGGAACATATAAAGAAACTACATATTCCTATCCAATGAAACCTAGAGAGATTAGTATATGCAATTTTCATAACCTTTGGATCAAAGAAAGCCTCAAAACTTACCAATGAATTTTTTTTTGACTACAACTAAAGAGAAATTAATATTTATAGGATTCCAAGATTGTAACATATTTCTATCCTATGCAATTTTCATATCCTATGAATTGATCAACAAACCCTCAATTAACTATATATCCAATGGAACATATATAGAAACTACATATTGCTATCCAATGGAACCTAGGGATATCAATATATGCAATTTTCGACCTTGGATCAAAGAAAGCCTCAAAACTTACCAATGGAAAATTGTTTCACTACAACTAATTAAAGAGAAATTGATCTTTGTAGGATTCCAATGTTGTAACATATTGCTATCCTATGCAATTTTCATATCCTATGAATTGATAAAGAAACCCTCAATTAACTATCCAACGGAACGTATATCGAAACTCCATATTGCTATCAAATGGAACCTAGAGAAGATCAATACATCTAATTTTCATAACCTTGGATCAAACAAAGCCTCAAAACTTTCCTCGCCCATTGGAACATCAAGACATGTTGTTTGAAACACAACTGGATGACGGCAACACCTCGTTGGTCGGCGGTGTACTCCATATCAAGCCCCAAGAACGCCTCACGCTCCGGCGTGGCTTCAACCCACGCGTGGAACTGTCCAAGAAAATCTGGCACCGTCGTGCTCTCGTTCGTGTACCCGACCCTGAGTTGGGTCGTGCCATGTGCGTGCACCATTCCAGTTTCATATGTCATGGTGGAATAAGAATGGAAGAAGAGAGGGGAAGAAGAGAGGAAGAAGAAGAACAGAGGGGAGCGCTAGAGGAGAAGAACAGAGAATGGCGATAAACTCTGCTTCGGGTGTAGTTTTCATCACTGGAAACGACGCGGGAGGGCGAACCATTTGGACCTTTAGTCACGGGTTGGACGACAAACCAACACTAAAGGGGTGATTCGAAGGGCCGCCATCCTGGTTTGATCATGAACCGGGACTAAAGGAGGATACGAACGGTTGTACGAACGCCCGCCACCACACCTTAGTCCCGGTTTGATCCACCAACCGGTACTAAAGGGGATATGAACGGTTGCCGGCCTATTAGTCCCGGTTCTTGACTGGAACCGAGACAAAAGGGATGTGACGAACCGGGACCAATGGCCCACGATGCCCGGCCAGCGCCCTGGCCTCACGAACCGGGACCAATGTCACAATAGGTCCCGGGTCGTATGTGAACAGGGATTAATAGGATTTCAGGACCTGGACCAAAGCCCTCTCTTCTACTAGTGCGTAAAGGTAAGTATTTCCCTCAAGAAGAACCAAGGTTATCAAACCAATAGGTGGAGCATGCAATTTCCCGTCTTCAGCACCTATAGACAAAAGAGCACACACACTTGCACCTAATGCGGGCAAGAGGGTTGTCCATCCACTTGATCTCGTCACTTGCAAGCGATAAGTAGTGATAGATAGATAGTATACAGATATTAGATATAAAAAGTAAATTAAAATAATGAAATTGAGCTAGGTATTTATATTTTTGTAAATATATCTATAAAGAGACCCAGGGCAATAGTATTTGCTAGAGGCTTCTCTCTCGAAGAAAGCATATGGTGGATAGCCAAATTACTATCGGGCAATTGATAGAAAAACAGATAGTCATGCAATATTTATTCACGGCAATGATCATGTATATAGGCATCATGCCCATAAGAAAGTAGAGCGACTCATGCCTACATCTACATCTATAACTCCACCCATCGACCGCTATCCAGCGTGCATCTAAAGTATTAAGTAAAAACAGAGTAATGCTTGGAGGATGATGACATGATGTAGACCAAGTAAATCTAATTAGTATGAATGAAACCGATTGTTTTATCCTTAATCGCAGCAATACAATACGTGTCATGTCCCTTTCTGTCACTCGGGCTGAGCACCGCAAGATTGAACCCACTACAACGCACCTCTCCAACTGAAGATAAATCAATCTAGTTGGCCAAACCAACCCGAGAGATCATAGAGAATTACGAAGATATAACAAATATGCATATAAGAATTCATAGAAGACTCAAATATTTATTCATGAATAATATGAACATAAACCTACAGTTCATCGGATCCCAACAAATACACTATAAAAGTGAATACATAAGATAGGTCACCGCGGGGATCGCGGTGATCTTGGCAATGAAGAACATAGAGAGAGATATCCATCTAGGTACTGATATCCCACAAGTATAGGGGATCGTGTGTAGCCTTTTCGATAAGTAAGAGTGTCGAACCCAATGAGGAGCTAAAGGTGGGATAAATATTCTCTCAAGTTCTATCAACCATTGACACAAGTCTACGCACACTAAACGTTTTGCAATATCTAGGAGATAAAACTGGAGTGACAATACAGGTAAACAAGATTGTTTTGCAGGATAATAAATACAAGAAAGTAGATGTTAGTGCTGCAGCGATAAAATATACTAAGTAACCGTAAACTAGCAGTAGCATGAGTGCGGAAATGTTGGGCAACGTCGCATGGGAAACAAAAATTTTCCTACGCGCACGAAGACCTATCATGGTGATGTCCATCTACGAGAGGGGATGAGTGATCTACGTACCCTTGTAGACCGTACAGCAGAAGCATTAGTGAACGCGGTTGATGTAGTGGAACGTCCTCACGTCCCTCGATCCGCCTCGCGAACAATCCCGCGATCAGTCCCACGATCTAGTACCGAACGGACGGCACCTCCGCGTTCAGCACACGTACAGCTCGACGATGATCTCGGCCTTCTTGATCCAGCAAGAGAGACGGAGAGGTAGAAGAGTTCTCCGGCAGCATGACGGCGCTCCGGAGGTTGGTGATGATCTCGTCTCAGCAGGGCTCCGCCCGAGCTCCGCAGAAACGCGATCTAGAGGAAAAACCGTGGAGGTATGTGGTCGGGCTGCCGTGGAAAAGTCGTCTCAAATCAGCCCTAAAACCTCCGTATATATAGGTGGGAGAGGGGGGGACTTGCCTTGGGGCTCAAGGAGCCCCAAGGGGGTCGGCCGAGCCAAGGGGGGAAGGTCTCCCCCCCAAACCTAGTTGGACTTGGTTTGGTGGGTGGGAGTCCTTCCTTCCCTTCCCACCTCCTCCTTTTTTTCTTTCACTTTGATTTTTCTTCCAATGCGCATAGGGCCCTTTTGGGCTGTCCCACCAGCCCACTAAGGGCTGGTGCGCCATCCTCAAGGCCTATGGGCTTCCCCGGGGTGGGTTGCCCCCCCGGTGAACTCCCGGAACCCATTCGTCATTCCCGGTACATTCCCGGTAACTTCGAAAACCTTCCGGTAATCAAATGAGGTCATCCTATATATCAATCTTCGTTTCCGGACCATTCCAGAAACCCTCGTGACGTCCGTGATCTCATCCAGGACTCCGAACAACATTCGGTAACCAACCATATAACTCAAATACGCATAAAACAACGTCGAACCTTAAGTGTGCAGACCCTGTGGGTTCGAGAACAATGTAGACATGACCCGAGAGACTCCTCGGTCAATATCCAATAGCGGGACCTGGATGCCCATATTGGATCCTACATATTCTACGAAGATCTTATTGTTTGAACCTCAGTGCCAAGGATTCATATAATCCCGTATGTCATTCCCTTTGTCCTTCGGTATGTTACTTGCTCGAGATTCGATCGTCAGTATCCACATACCTATTTCAATCTCGTTTACCGGCAAGTCTCTTTACTCGTTCCGTAATACAAGATCCCGCAACTTACACGAAGTCAGATTGCTTGCAAGGCTTGTGTGTGATGTTGTATTACCGAGTGGGCCCCGAGATACCTCTCCGTCACACGGAGTGACAAATCCCAGTCTTGATCCATACTAACTCAACTAACACCTTCGGAGATACCTGTAGTGCATCTTTATAGTCACCCAGTTACGTTGCGACGTTTGATACACACAAAGTATTCCTCCGGTGTCAGTGAGTTATATGATCTCATGGTCATAGGAACAAATACTTGACACGCAGAAAACAGTAGCAACAAAATGACACGATCAACATGCTACGTCTATTAGTTTGGGTCTAGTCCATCACGTGATTCTCCTAATGACGTGATCCAGTTATCAAGCAACAACACCTTGTTCATAATCAGAAGACACTGACTACCTTTGATCAACTGGCTAGCCAACTAGAGGCTTGCTAGGGACAGTGTTTTGTTTATGTATCCACACATGTAAATGAGTCTTCATTCAATACAATTATAGCATGGATAATAAACGATTATCTTGATACAGGAATTATAATAATAACTATATTTATTATTGCCTCTAGGGCATAATTCCAACTGTCTCCCACTTGCACTAGAGTCAATAATCTAGCCCTCACATCATCATGCTAATTACATTGTAATAAATCGAACACCCATACAGTTCTGGTGTTGATCATGCTTTGGCCGTGGAAGAGGTTTAGTCAGCGGGTCTGCTACATTCAGATCCGTGTGCACTTTGCATATATTTACGTCCTCCCCTTCGACGTAGTCGCGGATGAGGTTGAAGCGTCGTTTGATGTGTCTGGATTTCTTGTGAAACCGTGGTTCCTTTGCTAAGGCAATGGCACCCGTGTTGTCACAGAACAAGGTTATTGGATTCAGTGCGCTTGGCATCACTCCAAGATCCGTCATGAACTGCTTCATCCAGACACCCTCCTTAGCCGCCTCCGAGGCAGCCATGTACTCCGCTTCACATGTAGAATCTTCTACGACGCTTTGCTCGGAACTGCACCAGCTTACCGCACCCCCATTAAGAATAAATACGTATCAGGTTTGCGACTTAGAGTCGTCTGGATCTGTGTCAAAGCTTGCATCGACGTAACCTTTTACGGCGAGCTCTTCGTCACCTCCATACACGAGAAACATCTCCTTAGTCCTTTTCAGGTACTTCAGGATATTCTTGACCGCTGTCCAGTGATCCACTCCTGGATTACTCTGGAACCTACCTGCCATACTTATGGCCAGGCTAACGTCCGGTCTAGTGCACAACATTGCATACATGATAGAGCCTATGGCTGAAGCATAGGGGACGGAGCGCATATGCTCTCTATCCTCATCAGTTGCTGGGCACTGAGTCTTACTCAATCTCGTACCTTGTAAAACTGGCAAGAACCCCTTCTTGGACTGTTCCATTTTGAACCTCTTCAAAACTTTATCAAGGTATGTGCTTTGTGAAAGTCCTATCAGGCGTTTTGATCTATCCCTATAGATCTTAATGCCTAGAATGTAAGCAGCTTCTCCTAGGTCCTTCATAGAGAAACTTTTATTCAAGTAATCCTTTATGCTCTCCAAAAACTCTACGTTGTTTCCAATCAGCAATATGTCATCCACATATAATATTAGAAACGCCACAGAGCTCCCACTCACTTTCTTGTAAATACAAGATTCTCCAACCACTTGTATAAACCCAAATGCTTTGATGACCTCATCAAAGCGTTTGTTCCAACTCCGAGATGCTTGCACCAGTCCATAAATGGATCGCTGGAGCTTGCACACCTTGTTAGCATTCTTAGGATCGACAAAACCTTCGGGTTGCATCATATACAATTCTTCCTTAAGGAAACCGTTAAGGAACGCCGTTTTGACATCCATCTGCCAGATTTCATAATCAAAAAATGCAGCTATTGCTAACATGATTCTGACGGACTTAAGCATCGCTACGGGTGAGAATGTCTCATCGTAGTCAACTCCTTGAACTTGTGAAAAAACCCTTTGCCACAAGTCGAGCTTTATAAACGGTCACATTGCCGTCAGCGTCCGTCTTCCTCTTAAAGATTCATTTGTTCTGAATAGCCTTGCGGCCCTCAGGCAGTACCTCGAAAGTCCATACTTTGTTCTCATACATGGATCCTATCTCGGACTTCATGACTTCTAGCCATTTGTTGGAATCTGGGCCCACCATTGCTTCTTCATAATTTGCAGGTTCATTGCTATCCAACAACATGATTGATAAGACGGGATTACCGTACCACTCTGGAGCAGCACGTGGTCTCGTCGACCTGCGTGGTTCGACAGAAACTTGAACCGGAGTTTCATGATCATCATCATTAACTTCCTCCTCAATCGGCGTCGCAACGACAGAGGTTTCCCCTTGCCCTGCGCCACCATCCAGAGGGATGAGAGGTTCGACAACCTTGTCAAGTTCTATCTTCCTCCCACTCAATTCTCTCGAGAGAAACTCCTTCTCGAGAAAAGCTCCGTTTTTAGCAACAAACACTTTGCCCTCGGATTTGAGATAGAAGGTGTACCCAACTGTCTCTTTTGGGTAACCTATGAAGATACACTTTTCCGCTTTGGGTTCCAGCTTTTCAGGCTGAAGCTTCTTGACATAAGCATCACATCCCCAAACTTTAAGAAACGACAACTTTGGCCTTTTGCCATACCACAGTTCGTATGGTGTCATCTCAACGGATTTTGATGGTGCCCTGTTTAAAGTGAATGCAGCTGTTTCTAATGCATAACCCCAAAACGATAACGGCAAATCGGTGAGAGACATCATAGATCGCACCATCTCTAATAAAGTACGATTACGACGTTCGGATACACCATTATGCTGTGGTGTTCCAGGCGGTGTCAACTGTGAAACAATTCCACATTGTCTTAAGTGAGCACCAAACTCGAAACTCAGATATTCACCCCCACGATCAGACCGTAGGAACTTGATCTTCTTGTTACGATGATTTTCAACTTCACTCTGAAATTGCTTGAACTTTTCAAATGTTCCAGACTTGTGCTTCATCAAGTAGACATAACCATATCTACTCAAATCGTCAGTGAAGGTGAGAAAATAACGATATCCGCCGCGTGCCTCCACGCTCATCGGACCACACACATCGGTATGTATGATTTCCAACAAGTCACTTGCATGCTCCATTGTTCCGGAGAACGGAGTCTTAGTCATCTTGCCCATGAGGCATGGTTCGCACGTGTCAAGTGAATCAAAGTCAAGTGGCTCCAAAAGTCCATCAGCATGGAGTTTCTTCATGCGGTTTACACCAATATGACCTAAGCAGCAGTGCCACAAAAATATGGCGCTATCATTGTTAACTCTAACTCTTTTGGTCTCAATGTTATGTATGTGTGTATCACTATCAAGATTCAATATGAACAATCCTCTCACATTGGGTGCATGTCCATAAAAGATGTTACTCATAGAAATAGAACAACCATTATTCTCTGACTGAAAAGAGTAACCGTCTCGCAATAAACAAGATCCAGATATAATGTTCATGCTCAACGCAGGCACTAAATAACAATGATTTAAGTTCATAACTAATCCTGATGGTAACTAAAGTGAAACTGTGCCGACGGCGATTGCATCAACCTTGGAACCATTTCCTACGCGCATCGTCACTTCATCTTTCGCCAGCCTTCGTCTATTCCGCAGTTCCTGTTTCGAGTTGCAAATATGAGCAACAGAACCGGTATCGAATACCCAGGCACTACTACGAGAGCCAGTTAAGTACACATCAATAACTTGTATATCAAATATACCTGATTTTTCTTTGGCCGCCTTCTTATCTGCCAGATACTTGGGGCAATTGCGCTTCCAGTGACCCATACCCTTGCAATAGTAACACTCCGTTTCAGGCTTAGGTCCAGCTTTGGGTTTCTTCGTTGGTTTGGCAACAGGCTTGCCGCTCTTCCTTGAATTACCCTTCTTGCCTTTGTCGTTTCTCTTGAAACTAGTGGTCTTATTCACCATCAACACTTGATGCTCTTTACGGAGTTCAGACTCTGCGACTTTCAGCATCGCAAACAACTCGCCGGGAGACTTGTTCATCCCTTGCATGTTGTAGTTCAACACAAAGCTTTTATAGCTTGGCGGCAGTGATTGAAGGATTCTGTCAGTGATAGCCTCTTGTGGGAGTTCAATCCCCAGCTCAGCTAAACGGTTTGAGTACCCAGACATTTTGAGCACATGTTCAGTGAGAGACGAGTTTTCCTCCATCTTGCAAGCATAGAATTTATCGGAGGTCTCATACCTCTCGATCCGGGCGTTCTTCTGAAAGATAAACTTCAACTCATGGAACATCTCAAATGCTCCATGATGCTCAAAGCGACGTTGAAGTCCCGGTTCTAAGCCATACAAGACTGCACATTGAACTACTGAGTAGTCCTCCTTACGTGCTAACCAAGCGTTCTTAACATCCTGATCAGCCGTAGCGGGTGGTTCATCTCCTAGCGCAGCATTAAGGACATAATCCTTCTTCCCAGCTTGTAAGATTAGCTTAAGATTACGAGCCCAGTCTACAAAGTTGCTTCCATCATCTTTCAACTTAGCGTTCTCTAGGAACGTATTAAAATTCAGGGTGACTGTCGCGTGAGCCATGATCTACAACACAAATATATTCAAAGTGGACTTAGACTATGTTCAAGATAATTAGAGTTTAACTTAATCAAATTATTCGCTAAACTCCCACTCAAAAAGTACATCTCTCTAGTCATTTGAGTGGTTCATGATCCACTTACACTAGCTCAAGTCTGATCGTCACGTGAGTTGAGTATAGTTTCAGTGGTAAGCATCCCTATGCTAATCATATCATCTATATGATTCATGATCGACCTTTCGGTCTCATGTGTTCCGAGGCCATGTCTGCACATGCTGGGCTCGTCAAGCTTAACCCGAGTGTTCCGCGTGCGCAACTGTTTTGCACCCGTTGTATGTGAACGCTGAGTCTATCACACCCGATCTTCACGTGGTGTCTCGAAACGACGAACTGTCGCAACGGTGCACAGTCGGGGAGAACACAATTTCGTCTTGAAATTTTAGTGAGAGATCACCTCATAATGCTACCGTCGTTCTAAGTAAAATAAGGTGCATAAAAGGATTAACATCACATGCAATTCATAAGTGACATGATATGGCCATCATCACGTGCTTCTTGATCTCCATCACCAAAGCACCGGCACGATCTTCTTGTCACCGGCGCCACACCATGATCTCCATCAACGTGTCGCCATCGGGGTTGTCGTGCTACTCATGCTATTACTACTAATGCTACATCCTAGCAAAATAGTAAACGCATCTGCAAGCACAAACATTAGTATAAAGACAACCCTATGGCTCCTGCCGGTTGCCGTACCATCGACGTGCAAGTCGATATTATCTATTACAACATGATCATCTCATACATCCAATATATCACATCACATCGTTGGCCATATCACATCACAAGCATACCCTGCAAAAACAAGTTAGACGTCCTCTAATTTTGTTGTTGCATGTTTTACGTGGTGACCATGGGTATCTAGTAGGATAGCATCTTACTTACGCAAACACCACAACAGAGATATATGAGTTGCTATTTAACCTCATCCAAGGACCTCCTCGGTCAAATCCGATTCAACTAAAGTTGGAAAAACCGACACTTGCCAGTCATCTTTGAGCAATGGGGTTACTCGTAGCGATGAAACCAGTCTCTCGTAAGCGTACGAGTAATGCCGGTCCAAGCCGCTTCAATCCAACAATACCGCAGAATCAAGAAAAGACTAAGGAGGGCAGCAAAACGCACATCACCGCCCACAAAAACTTTTGTGTTCTACTCAAGAAGACATCTACGCATGAACCTAGCTCATGATGCCACTGTTGGGGAACGTCGCATGGGAAACAAAAAATTTCCTACGCGCACGAAGACCTATCATGGTGATGTCCATCTACGAGAGGGGATGAGTGATCTACGTACCCTTGTAGACCGTACAGCAGAAGCGTTAGTGAACGCGGTTGATGTAGTGGAACGTCCTCACATCCCTCGTTCCGCACCGCGAACAATCCCGCGAACAATCCCACGATCTAGTACCGAACGGACGACACCTCCGCGTTCAGCACACATACAGCTCGACGATGATCTCGGCCTTCTTGATCCAGCAAGAGAGACGGAGAGGTAGAAGAGTTCTCCGGCAGCGTGACGATGCTCCGGAGGTTGGTGATGATCTCGTCTCAGCAGGGCTCCGCCCGAGCTCCGCATAAACGCGATCTAGAGGAAAAACCGTGGAGGTATGTGGTCGGGCTGCCGTGGAAAAGTCGTCTCAAATCAGCCCTAAAACCTCCGTATATATAGGTGGGAGAGGGGGGGCCTTGCCTTGGGGCTCAAGGAGCCCCAAGGGGGTCGACCGAGCTAAGGGGGGAAGGTCTCCCCCCCCCAAATCGGGTTGGACTTGGTTTGGTGGGTGGGAGTCCTTCCTTCCCTTCCCACCTCCTCCTTTTTTTTCTCTTTGATTTTTCTTCCAATGCGCATAGGGCCCTTTTGGGCTGTCCCACCAGCCCACTAAGGGCTGGTGCGCCACCCTCAAGGCCTATGGGCTTCCCCGGGGTGGGTTGCCCCCCCCCCCGGTGAACTCCCGGAACCCATTCGTCATTCCCGGTACATTCCCGGTAACTCCGAAAACCTTCCGGTAATCAAATGAGGTCATGCTATATATCAATCTTCGTTTCCGGACCATTCCGGAAGCCCTCGTGACGTCCGTGATCTCATCCAGGACTCCGAACAACATTCGGTAACCAACCATATAACTCAAATACGCATAAAACAACGTCGAACCTTAAGTGTGCAGACCCTGCGGGTTCGAGAACTATGTAGACATGACCCGAGAGACTCCTCGATCAATATCCAATAGTGGGACCTGGATGCCCATATTGGATCCTACATATTCTACGAAGATCTTATCGTTTGAACCTCAGTGCCAAGGATTCATATAATCCCGTATGTCATTCCCTTTGTCCTTCGGTATGTTACTTGCCCGAGACTAGATCGTCAATATCCACATACCTATTTCAATCTCGTTTACCGGCAAGTCTCTTTAGTCGTTCCGTAATACAAGATCCCGCAACTTACACTAAGTCACATTGCTTGCAAGGCTTGTGTGTGATGTTGTATTACCGAGTGGGCCCCGAGATACCTCTCCGTCACACGGAGTGACAAATCCCAGTCTTGATCCATACTAACTCAACTAACACCTTCGGAGATACCTGTAGAGCATCTTTATAGTCACCCAGTTACGTTGCGACGTTTGATACACACAAAGTATTCCTCCGGTGTCAGTGAGTTATATGATCTCATGGTCATAGGAACAAATACTTGACACGCAGAAAACAGTAGCGACAAAATGACACGATCAACATGCTACGTCTATTAGTTTGGGTCTAGTCCATCACGTGATTCTCCTAATGACGTGATCCAGTTATCAAGCAACAACACCTTGTTCATAATCAGAAGACACTGACTATCTTTGATCATTTGGCTAGCCAACTAGAGGCTTGCTAGGGACAGTGTTTTGTCTATGTATCCACACATGTAAATGAGTCTTCATTCAATACAATTATAGCATGGATAATAAACGATTATCTTGATACAGGAATTATAATAATAACTATATTTATTATTGCCTCTAGGGCATAATTCCAACAGGAAAAGTGGTAGTAATTGTGGTGGAATTGTCCATGACCAAATAGTCAAATACAAGGTTGGTATTCCTCTTTTATGTGGGAGAGGCAAAGCAAACAAGCTCTCACTATCCAATGATTGCAATTACTTATGATTGGAACTCTAGCAAACATCCGTAAATACTAAAAGATACATTACGGTAAAAATACCCAACCATGGCATTAAGATCAAAAGGTCATCTTTATCCCATATGCTTTGATCACTAGATTGGGGCTCATGTTTCTGTCACTCAAGTAGTCCACCCTCTAGCTTTCCCCACATACTACAAACCCTATGATGTGATCCATGCGCGCATCAACATATTATGGGCACCATAGGACTGTAACAAATTCAATATATAGCTCAAACCATCCATGGAGATTCAACAATCAATCATATGACAAAAGGGAACTACACAAACATGACATAGATGCAATAGATCATTTCCAATCAGCAATATGTCATCCACATATAATATTAGAAACGCCACAGAGCTCCCACTCACTTTCTTGTAAATACAAGATTCTCCAACAACTTGTATAAACCCAAATGCTTTGATCCCCTCATCAAAGCGCTTATTCCAACTCTGAGATGCTTGCACCAGTCCATAAATGGATCGCTGTAGCTTGCATACTTTGTTAGCATTCTTTGGATTGACAAAACCTTAGGGTGGCATCATATATAACTCTTCCTTAAGAAAACCGTTAAGGAACACCTTTTTGCCATCCATCTGCCAGATTTCATAATCGAAAAATGCAGCTATTGCTAACATGATTCGGACAGACTTAAGCATCGCTGCGGGTGAGAATGTCTCATCATAGTCAAGTCCTTGAACTTGTGAAAAACCCTTTGCCACAAGTCGAGCTTTATAAATGGTCACATTACCGTCCGCGTTCGTCTTCTTCTTAAATATCCATTTGTTCTGAATAGCCTTGCGACCTTTAGGTAATACTTTCAAAGTCCACACTTTGTTTTCATACATAGATCATATCCCGGACTTCATGGCCTCTAGCCATTTGTTGGAATCCAGGCCCACCATTGTTTCTTCATAATTCGCAGGTTCATTGTTGTCTAACAACATGATAGATAAGACAGGATTATCGTACCACTCAGGAGCAGTACGTGATCTTGTCGACCTGCGAGGTCCGATAGTAACCTGATCTGAAGCTTCATGATCATCAACATTAGCTTCCTCCTCAACCGGTGTTGTCTCGACAGAGGTTTCCCCCTGCCCTGTGCCACCATCTAGAGGGAGCAGAGGTTCCACAACCTCATCAAGTTCTATCTTCCTCCCACTCAATTCTTTCGAGAGAAACTCCTTCTCAGGAAAAGCTCCGTTCTTAGCAACAAACACTTTGCCCTCGGATCTGAGATAGAAGGTGTACCCAACCGTCTCCTTTGCGTAACCTATGAAGACACACTTTTCCGCTTTGGGTTCCAGCTTTTCAGGCTGAAGCTTTTTGACATAAGCATCGCATCCCCAAACTTTAATAAATGGCAACTTTGGCCTCTTGCCATGCCATAGCTCATATGGTGCCATCTCAACGGATTTTGACGGTGCCCTATTTAAATTGAATGCAACTGTCTCTAATGCATAACCCCAAAATGATAACGGCAAATCGGTTAGATACATCATCGATCGTACCATATCTAACAAAGTACGATTACGACATACGGGCACACCATTACGTTGTGGTGTTCCAGGCGGTGTCAACTGTGAAACGATTCCACATTGTCTTAAGTGAGCACCAAACTCGAAACTCAGATATCCACCCCCTCGATCAGATCATAGGAACTTGATCTTCTTGTTACGATGATTTTCAACTTCACTTTGAAATTGCTTGAACTTCTCAAATGTTTCAGACATGTGCTTCATCAAGTAGATATATCCATACCTACTCAAATCATCAGTGAAGGTGAGAAAATAACGATATCCACCGCGCGCCTCCACACTCATTGGACCGCACACATCAGTATGTATGATCTCCAACAAGTCACTTGCACGCTCCATTGCTTCGGAAAACAGAGTCTTAGTCATCTTGCCCACCATGAGGCATGGTTCGCACGTGTCAAGTGATTCGAAATCAAGTGACTCCAAAAGCCCATCAGCATGGAGTTTCTTCATGCGCTTTACACCAATATGACCTAAGCGGCAGTGCCACAATAAGGTGGCGCTATCATTGTTAACTCTACATCTTTTGGTCTCAATGTTATGTATATGTGTGTCATCACAATCAAGATTCAATATGAACAAATCCCGCACATTGGGTGCATGACCATAAAAGATATTACTCATAAAAATAGAACAACCATTATTCTGTGACTTAAATGAGTACCCGTCTCGCAATAAACAAGATCCAGATATAATGTTGATGCTTAACGCAGGCACTAAATAACATTATTTAAGTTCATAACTAATCCTGATGGTAATTCAAGTGAGACTGTGCCGATGGCGATTGCATCAACCTTGAAACCATTTCCCACGCACATCGTCACTTCATCCTTCGCCAGCCTTCGTTTATTCTGCAGTTCCTGTTTCGAGTTGCAAATATGAGCAACAGAACCGGTATCAAATACCGAGGAACTACTATGAGAGTTGGTTAGGTACACATCAATAACATGTATATCACATATACCTGGTTTTACGTTGGCCGCCTTCTTATCAGCCAAATACTTGGGGCAGTTGCGCTTCCGGTGACCCATCCCCTTGCAATAATAGCACTCTGTTCCCGGCTTAGGTCCAGCCTTGGGTTTCTTCGTCGTATTGGCAATAGTTTTGCCGCTCTTCGTGGAGTTACCCTTCTTGCCTTTGCCGTTTCTCTTGAAACCAATGATCTTATTGACCATCAATGCTTGATGCTCTTTCCGGAGTTTTGACTCTACGACTTTCAGCATCGCGAGTAACTCGCCGGGTGACTTGTTCATCCCTTGCATGTTATAGTTCAACAAAAAGCTCTTATTTCTAGGTGGCAATGATTTAAGAATTCTATCAATGATAGCCTCTTGTGGGAGTTCAATCCCCAGCTCAGCTAGACAGTTTGAGTACCCAAACATTTTGAGCACATGTTCACTTATGACGAATTCTCCTCCATATTGCAAGCATAGAATTTATCGGAGGTCTCATACCTGTCGATCTGGGCGTTCTTCTGAAAGATAAACTTCAACTCCTGGACCATCTCATATGCTCCATGATGCTCAAAGCGTCATTGAAGTCCCGGTTCCAAGCCATACAAGACTGCACATTGAACTACTTATGTGATTGCCAAGCGTTCAAAACATTTTGGTCAGACGTAGCGGGTGGTTCATCTCCTAGCATAGCATCAAGGACATAATTATTTTCCCATCTTGTAGGATGAGCCTAAGATTACAAGCCCAGTCTGCAAAGTTGCTACCATCATCTTTCAGCTTAGCTTTCTCTAGGAACGTATTGAAATTGAGGGTTGCTACTGCATGAGCCATTAATCTACAACATAAAATATTGCAAAGTGGACTTAGACTATGTTCAAGACAATTAGAGTTTAACTAATCAAATTACTAATAAAATCCTACTCAAATAGACATCCCTCTAGTTACTTGAGTGTGGCATGATCCAAATTCACTAACTCAAATCCGATCATTGATACGTCTCCAACGTATCTATAATTTTTATGGCTTCATGTTATTATCTTGTCAAACTTTGGATGTTTTGCATGCCTTTTATATTATTTTTGGGACTAACTTATTAACTCAGTGCCAAGTGCCAGTTCCTATTTTTTCCATGTTTTTAACCCCTTTCACAGGAGGATTTTGAACGGAGTCCAAACAGAATGAAACTGCCAAAAAGATTTTTTCCAAAACAGAAAAAGATCGGGAAGCCGGAGAATCAGGGCAGGGGGCCTGCAGGGACCCCACAAGCCCTCATGGCGTGGCCAGGGGGCCCGCGCCTCCCTGGCTTGTGGGCTCCCTGGGCCACCTCTGCACTAGGTTTTGCGCCTATATATTCCCTAAAATCCCAGAA
Organism: Hordeum vulgare subsp. vulgare; assembly: GCF_904849725.1. NCBI lineage: Eukaryota > Viridiplantae > Streptophyta > Magnoliopsida > Poales > Poaceae > Hordeum > Hordeum vulgare. The sequence continues at coordinate 582,488,210 of NC_058521.1, forward strand.
AAAATCAGGAGCTCATCGAAAGTACTTTTCTGCCGCTGCAATCTTCTGTCTCCGCAAGATCCCTCAGGGGCACGTTCTGGTGCCCTGCCGGAGGCGGGATTCGGACACGGAGGGCTTCTTCATCAACACCATGACCTCTCCGATGATGCGTGAGTAGTTCACCATAGACTTACGGGTCCATAGCTAGTAGTTAGTGTTGGGGAACGTCGCATGGGAAACAAAAAATTTCCTACGCGCACGAAGACCTATCATGGTGATGTCCATCTACGGGAGGGGATTTCCGATCTACGTACCCTTGTAGATCGCACAACAGAAGCGTTAAGAAACGCGGTTGATGTAGTGGAACTTCCTCACGTCCCTCGATCTGCCCCGCGAACCGTCCCACGATCCGTCCCACGATCCGCTCCGATCTAGTGCCGAACGGACGGCACCTCCGCGTTCAGCACACGTACAGCTCGAGGATGATCTCGGCTTTCTTGATCCAGCAAGAGAGACGAAGACGTAGATGAGTTCTCCGGCAGCGTGACGGCACTCCGGAGGTTGGTGGTGATCTAATCTCAGCAGGGCTCCGCCCGAGCTCCGCAGAAACGCGATCTAGAGGAAAAACCGTGGAGGTATGTGGTCGGGCTGCCGTGGCAAAAGTTGTCTCAAATCAGCCCTAAAACCCCACTATATATAGGAGGGAGGGAGGGGAGGAGGCAGCCTCAAAACCTAAAGGTTTGGCCGAAATTGGAGGTGGAGGAGTCCTACTCCAATCCTACTTGGAGTAGGATTCCACCTTCCCACTTGGAAACTCTTTCCACCTTGTGTTTTTTCCTTCTCAAACCTTATGGGCCTTAGTGGGAACTTATTCCAGCCCACTAGGGGCTGGTTTATCTCTTCCCATAGCCCATGAGACCCCTTGGGGCGTGACAACCCTCCTGATGGTCCCCGGCACCCCTCCCGGCACTCCCGGTACACTACCGAGGAGCCCAAAACTTTTCCGGTAATGCCCGAAAACTTTCCGGTAACCAAATGAGGTCATCCTATATATCAATCTTCGTCTACGGACCATTCCGGAAACCCTCGTGACGTCCGTGATCCCATCCGGGACTCCGAACAACATTTGGTAACCAACCATATAACTCAAATACGTATAAAACATCGTCGAACCTTAAGTGTGCAGACCCTGCGGGTTCGAGAACTATGTAGACATGACCCGAGGGACTCCTCGGTCAATATCCAATAGCGGGACCTGGATGCGCATATTGGATCCTACATATTCCGAAGATCTTTATCAGTTGAACCTCAGTGCCAAGGATTCATATAATCCCGTATGTCATTCCCTTTGTCCTTCGGTATGTTACTTGCCCGAGATTCGATCGTCGGTATCCGCATACCTATTTCAATCTCGTTTACCAGCAAGTCTCTTTACTCGTTCTGTAATACAAGATCCCGTGACTTACGCTAAGTCACATTGCTTGCAAGGCTTGTGTGTGATGTTGTATTACCGAGTGGGCCCCGAGATACGTCTCCGTCACACGGAGTGACAAATCCCAGTCTCGATCCATACTAACTCAACGAACACCCTCGGAGATACCTGTGGAGCATCTTTATAGTCACCCAGTTACGTTGCGACGTTTGATACACACAAAGCATTCCTCCGATGTCAGTGAGTTATATGATCTCATGGTCATAGGAACAAATACTTGACACGCAAAAAACAGTAGCAACAAAATGACACGATCAACATGCTACGTCTATTAGTTTGGGTCTAGTCCATCACATGATTCTCCTAATGATGTGATCCCGTTATCAAGTGACAACACTTGCCTATGGTCAGGAAACCTTGACCATCTTTGATCAACGAGCTAGTCAACTAGAGGCTTACTAGGGACAACGTTTTGTCTATGTATCCACACATGCACTGTGTTTCCAATCAATACAAGTATAGCATGGATAATAAACGATTATCATGAACAAAGAAATATAATAATAACTAACTTATTATTACCTCTAGGGCATATTTCCAACAGTCTCCCACTTGCACTAGAGTCAATAATCTAGTTCCCATCACCATGTGATTCCAACGAATCCAACACCCATATAGTTATGGGGTCTGATCACGTCTTGCTCGTGAGAGAGGTTTTAGTCAATGGTTCTGAAACTTTCAGATCCGTGTGTTCTTTACAAATCTTTATGTCATCTTATAGATGCTGCTACTATGTGCTATTCGGAAATACTCCAAATATCTACTCTACTATACGAATCCGTTTCACTACTCATAGTTATTTGGATTAGTGTCAAAGCTTGCATCGACGTAACCCTTTACGACGAACTTTTTAACCACCTCCATAATCGAGAAAAAAAATCCTTAGTCCATCAGTTACTAAGGATAAATTTTGACCGCTGCTAGTGATTCAATCATGGATCACTCTCTGTACCTCTCAACAGACTTTGAGTTAAGGTACACATCAGGTGCGGTACCCAACATGGCATACTTCAGATTCTACGGCCAAGGCATAGAAGACGACCTTCGTCTATTCTCTTTATTCTGCCGGGGTCGGGTTTTGAGTCTTACTCAAATTCACACCTTACAACGCAACCAAGAACTCCTTCTTTGCTGATCTATTTTGAACTCCTTCAAAAACTTGTCAAGTCATGCATCTTGTTGAAACTTCCATTAAGCGCTTTCGATCTATCTCCATAGATCTTTGATGCTCAACGTTCAAGTAGCGCAATCCAGGTATTCTTTTGAAAAACTCCTTTAAACAACCTTGTATGCTTTACAGAAATTCTACATTACTTCTGATCCACAATATGTCAACCACATATTCTTATCAGAAATTCTATAGTGCTCCCACTCACTTCTTTGGAAATACAAGTTTCTCATAAACCTTGTACAAACCCAAAATCTTTGATCATCTCATCAAAGTGTATATTCCAACTCCGAGATGCTTGCACCAGTCCATTGAAGGATCGCTGGAGCTTGCATACTTGCTAGTATCTTTAGGATCAACAAAACCTCCTGGTTGTATCACATACAATGTTTGCTCAAGGAAACCGTCGAGGAAACAATGTTTTGACATCCTATGTGCAATATTTCATAAATAATGCAGCAACTACTAACATAATTCTAACAGACTTTCAGCATCGCTACGAGTGAGAAAGTCTCATCATAGTCAACTATTTGATCTTGTCAGAAACATCTTTGCGACAAGTCGAGCTTTTCTTAATAGTGACTTATCACCATCATCGTCTGTCTTCCTTTTAAAAGATCCATCTTTACTCAATAGTCCTATGACCATCAAGTAGTTCTTCCAAAGTCTACACTTTGTTTTCATACATGGATCCTCTCTCGGATTTCATGGCCTCCAGCCATTTGTCGGAATCCGGGCCCACCATTGCTTTCTCCATAACTCGTAGGTTCATTGTTGCTCAACAACATGACCTCCAAGACAGGGTTAACGTACCACTCTGCAGTAGTACGCGACCTTGTCAACCTACGAGGTTTGTAGTAACTTGATCCGATGCTCGATGATCACCATCATCAGATTTCACTTCAAATGGTTTAGGCACCCCAGGAACAACTTCCTGCGCCCTGCTACACACTGGTTGAAGTGATGGTTCAATAACCTCATCAAGTTCTACCACCCCCCACTCAATTCTTTCGAGAGAAACCTTTCCTCGAGAAAGGATCCGTTTCTAGAAACAAACACTTTGCTTTCGGATCTGAGATAGGAGATGTACCAACTGTTTTGGATATCCTATGAAGATGCATTTATCCGCTTTGGGTTTGAGCTTATCAGACTGAAACCTTTTCAAATAAGTGTCGAAGCCCCAAACTTTCAAGAAACGACAGTTTAGATTTCTCTAAACCTCTGTCTATACTGTGTCATCTCAACGGAAATACGCGGTGACCTATTTAAAGTGAATGTGGTTGCCTTTAATGCATCACCCACAAACGATAGTGGTAATTCGATAAGAGACATCATAGCATGTACCATACCAAATAGTGTGTGGCTATGACGTTCAGACACATCATCACACTATGATGTTCCAGGTGGCATGAACTGCGAAACAATTTCCACATTGTCTTAACTACGTACCAAAACTCGTAACTCAGATATTCATTTCTATGATCATATCGTAGACAGTTTATCCTCTTGTTACGACGAACTTCACTCCAAAACATAATTGAACTTTTCAATATTTCAGACTTATGATTCATTAAGTAAATACTCTTGTATCCACTCAAATCGTCATTGAAGTAAGAACATAATGATATCCACTACGTGCCTCAGCACCCATTGGACTGCATACATCAAAATGTATCACTTCCAACAAGTTACTATCTTGTTTCATCTCAATGAAAACAAGGCCTTGCTCATGTGGTATGATTTGCATGTCACTAGTGATTCAAAATCAAGTGAGTATAAAGATCCATCAGCATGGAGCCTCTTCATGCAATTTATACCAACATGACTCAAGCGGCAGTGCCACAAGTAAGTGGTACTATCATCATTACCTCGTATCTTTTGGCACCAATATCATGAACATGTGTAACACTACGATCGAGATTCAATAAACCATTGAAGGTGATTATTCAAGAAAATAGAGTAACCATTATTCTCTTTAAATGAATAATCGTATTGCAATAAACACGATCCAATCATGTTCATGCTTAACGCAAGCACCAAATAACAATTATTTCGGTTTAACACCAATCCCGATGGTAGAGGGAGCGTGCGACGTTTGATCATATTAACCTTGGAAACACTTCCAACACGTATCGTCACCTCGCCTTTAGCTAGTCTCCGTTTATGTCGTAGCTTTCATTACGTGTTACTAATCACTTAGCAACCGAACCGGTATCCAATACCCTCGTGCTACTAGGAGTACTAGTAAAGTACACATCAACATCATGTATATCAAATATACTTCTTTCGACTTTTGCCAGCCTTCTTATCTACCAAGTATCTAGAGTTGCTCCGTCTCAGTGACCGTTCCCCTCATTACAGAAGCACTTAGTCCCGGGCTTGGGTTTAATCTGGGGTCTCTTCATTAGTGTAGCAACTGCTTTTCCGTTTCACGAAGTATCCCTTCTAGCCCTTGCCTTTGTCGAAACTTAGTGGTTTTACTAACCATCAACTATTGATGCTCCTTCTTGATTTCTACTTTCGCAGTGTCAACCATCGCGAATCGATCAAGGATCATTGTATCTATCCTTGATATGTTATAGTTCGTCACGAAGCTCTCACAGCTTGGTGGCAGTGACTTTGGAGAATCATCACTATCTTATCTGGAAGATCAACTCCCACTTGATTCAAGCAATTGTCGTACTCAGATAATCTGATCACACGCTCAATGATTGAGCTTTCCCCTTTACTTCATGGACAAAGAATCTTGTCGGAGGTCTCATACCTCTTAACAAGGGCACAAGCATGAAATCACAATTTCATCTCTTTAGAACATCTCTTATGTTCCATGACGTTTCAAATGTCTTCGGCGCCTTGCTTCTAAGCCATTAAGTATTTTGTATTGAACTATCGTGTAGTCATTAGAAACGTGTATGTCCGATGTTCACAACATCTACAGACGACGCTCGAGGTGCAGCACACCGAGTGGTGCATTAAGGACATAAGCCTTCTGCGCAGCAACGAGGACAATCCTCGGTTTTACAGACTGAGTCTGCAAAGTTTGCTACTATCAACTTTCAACTAAATTTTCTCTAGGAACATATGAAAACAGTAGAGCTATAGCGCAAGCTACATCGTAATTCGCAAAGACCATTAGACTGTGTTCATGACAATTAGTTTAATTAATCATATTACTTAAGAACTCCCACTCAAAAAGTACATATCTCTAGTCCTTTGAGTGGTACATGATCCAAATCCACTATCTCAAGTCCGATCATCACGTGAGTCGAGAAGAGTTTCAGTGGTAAGCATCTCTATGGTAATCATATCAACTATACGATTCATGCTCGACCTTTCGGTCTCATGTGTTCCGAGGCCATGTCTGCACATGATAGGCTCGTCAATCTTAACCCGAGTGTTCCGCATGTGCAACTGTTTTGCACCCATTGTATGTGAACGTTGAGTCGATCACACCCAATCATCACGTGGTGTCTCGAAACGAAGAACTGTCGCAATGGTGCACAGTCAGGGAGAACACAATTTCGTCTTGAAATTTTAGTGAGAGATCACCTCATAATGCTACCGTCGTTCTAAGCAAGATAAGGTGCATAAAGGATTAACATCACATGCAATTCATAAGTGACATGATATGGCCATCATCATGTGCTTCTTGATCTCCATCACCAAGCACCGGCACGATCTTCTTGTCACCAGTGTCACACAATGATCTCCATCAACGTGTCGCCATCGGGGTTGTCGTGCTACTCATGCTATTACTACTAAAGCTACGTCCTAGCAATATAGTAAACGCATCTGCAAGCACAAACGTTAGTTTAAAGACAACCCTATGACTCCTGCCGGTTGCCGTACCATCGACGTGCAGGTCGATATTAACTATTACAACATGATCATCTCATACATCCAATATATCACATCACATCGTTGGCCATATCACATCACAAGCATACCCTGCAAAAACAAGTTAGACGTCCTCTAATTGTTGTTGCATGTTTTACGTGGTGACCATGGGTATCTAGTAGGATCGCATCTTACTTATGCAAACACCACAACGGAGATATATGAATTGCTATTTAACCTCATCCAAGGACCTCCTCGGTCAAATCCGATTCAACTAAAGTTGGAGAAACCGACACTCGCCGGTCATCTTTGAGCAACGGAGTTACTCGTAGCGATGAAACCAGTCTCTCGTAAGCGTACGAGTAATGTCGGTCCGAGCCGCTTCGATCCAACAATACCGCGGAATCAAGAAAAGACTGAGGGCAGCAAAACGCACATCACCGCCCACAAAAACTTTTGTGTTCTACTCGAGAAGACATCTACACATGAACCTAGCTCATGATGCCACTTTTGGGGAACGTCGCATGGGAAACAAAAAATTTCCTACGCGCACGAAGACCTATCATGGTGATGTCCATCTACGAGAGGGGATTTCCGATGTACATACCCTTGTAGATCGCACAGCAGAAGCGTTAAGAAACGCGGTTGATGTAGTGGAACGTCCTCACGTCCCTCGATCTGCCCCGCGAACCGTCCCACGATCCGCTCCGATCTAGTGCCGAACGGACGGCACCTCCGCGTTCAGCACACGTACAACTCGAGGATGATCTCTGCCTTCTTGATCCAGCAAGAGAGACAGAGAGGTAGATGAGTTCTTCGGCAGCGTGACGGCACTCCGGAGGTTGGTGGTGATCTAATCTCAGCACGGCTCCGCCCGAGCTCCGCAGAAACGCGATCTAGAGGAAAAACCGTGGAGGTATGTGGTCGGGCTGCCGTGGCAAAAGTTGTCTCAAATCAGCCCTAAAACCCCACTATATATACTAGGGAGGGAGGGGAGGAGGCAGCCTCAAAACCTAAAGGTTTGGCCGAAATTGGAGGTGGAGGAGTCCTACTCCAATCCTACTTGGAGTAGGATTCCACCTTCCCACTTGGAAACTCTTTCCACCTTGTGTTTTTTCCTTCTCAAACCTTATGGGCCTTAGTGGGAACTTATTCCAGACCACTAGGGGCTGGTTTATCTCTTCCCATAGCCCATGAGACCCCTTGGGGCGTGACACCCCTCCTGATGGTCCCCGGCACCCCTCCCGGCACTCCCGGTACACTATCGATGAGCCCAAAACTTTTCCGGTAATGCCCGAAAACTTTCCGGTAACCAAATGAGGTCATCCTATATATCAATCTTCGTCTCCGGACCATTCCGGAAACCCTCGTGACGTCCGTGATCCCATCCGGGACTCCGAACAACATTCGGTAACCAACCATATAACTCAAATACGTATAAAACATCGTCGAACCTTAAGTGTGCAAACCCTGCGGGTTCGAGAACTATGTAGACATGACCCGAGGGACTCCTCGGTCAATATCCAATAGCGGGACCTGGATGTGCATATTGGATCCTACATATTCCGAAGATCTTTATCGGTTGAGCCTCAGTGCCAAGGATTCATATAATCCCGTATGTCATTCCCTTTGTCCTTCGGTATGTTACTTGCCCGAGATTCGATCGTCGGTATCCGCATACCTATTTCAATCTCGTTTACCAGCAAGTCTCTTTACTCGTTCTGTAATACAAGATCCCGTGACTTACGCTAAGTCACATTGCTTGCAAGGCTTGTGTGTGATGTTGTATTACCGAGTGGGCCCCGAGATACCTCTCCGTCACACGGAGTGACAAATCCCAGTCTCGATCCATACTAACTCAACGAACACCTTCGGAGATACCTGTAGAGCATCTTTATAGTCACCCAGTTACGTCGCGACGTTTGATACACACAAAGCATTCCTCCGATGTCAGTGAGTTATATGATCTCATGGTCATAGGAACAAATACTTGACACGTAGAAAACAGTAGCAACAAAATGACACGATCAACATGCTACGTCTATTAGTTTGGGTCTAGTCCATCACATGATTCTCCTAATGATGTGATCCCGTTATCAAGTGACAACACTTGCCTATGGTCAGGAAACCTTGACCATCTTTGATCAACGAGCTAGTCAACTAGAGGCTTACTAGGTACAGTGTTTTGTCTATGTATCCACACATGCACTGTGTTTCCAATCAATACAATTATAGCATGGATAATAAATGATTATCATGAACAAAGAAATATAATAATAACAAATTTATTATTGCCTCAAGGGCATATTTCCAACAGTTAGATGGCTTCTTCTCTCTCTTGGATCATCAATACAAAGTTCTCCATAATCTTCATGGAGATCTATCCGATGTAATCTTCTTTTGCGGTGTGTTTGTCGAGATCCGATGAATTGTGGATTTATGATCAGATTATATATGAATCTTATTTGAGTTTCTTCTGATCTCTCTTATGCATGATTTCATATCCTTGTAATTCTTTACGAGTTGTGGGTTTTGTTTGGCCAACTAGATCTATGATTCTTGCAATGGGAGAAGTGCTTGGTTTTGGGTTCATACCGTGCGGTGACCTCACCCAGTGACAGAAGGGGTAGCGAGGCACGCATCGTGTTGTTGCCATCAAGGGTAAAAAGATGGGATTTTCATCATTGGTTTGAGATTATCCCTCTACATCATATCATCTTGCTTAAGGCGTTACTCTGTTCGTCATGAACTCAATACACTAGATGCATGCTCGATAGCGGTCGATGTGTGGAGTAATAGTAGTAGATGCAGAAAGTATCGGTCTACTTGTCTCGGACGTGATGCCTATATGTATGATCATTGCCTTAGATATCCTCATGACTTTGCGCGGTTCTATCAATTGCTCGACAGTAATTTGTTCACCCACCGTAATATTTGCTATTTTGAGAGAAGCCTCTAGTGAACACTATGGCCCCCGGGTGTCACATCCCTGACACTTCAGCAAGTTAGTCTTGTGCTCATGTCTTCTTTGCATTTGCATCTAAGAATTTTTCAACAAGAACAAGAAAGTGGCAAAGGAAAAACTCAAAACCCTAGCCACTACTTTAACTAAAGAAAATCTCAAACTAGTTGAAATCAATGAACCCAAAATGGCCTCAAGAAATGTTCAAACTTTCTGATAAATCATGAAAGTAAATGAGCATTGGAGAAAACTATTTTTCTTGACACTTTAAGCATTTAAATTAATGCAAGGGCCACTGGTTTCAAACTTTAAATTTGAAATCAGAAACTATAAATTTTCAAAAATGTTGAAAACTTTGGAAATGGATGGGAATATTATAACAAATAATCAGGTGTGCCTAAAATAATTTTTACCATCTTTTTGGAGCTGAAATAAATAGCAAAACAATAGTTAGCAAAACAGAAAAACAAAAACAGAAAAAAAATGGGAAACTCTTACCTATCGCCTAGCCTGGCCCGGCCCATCTCCCTGGCTCGTCCCCTCCCTCGCGCCAGTAGGAGCAGGAGGTGGCCGCCGCCTCCTCGGGCGCGGCCACGCACCTGTGCGCCTGCCTGGCCGCCGCCTCGCGCTGGCAAGGCCGGGGATAAGCTCCCCGAGGCCTCCTCTATCCATTCCCAGCGCTAATTCTCTCCCTCCTCTCGGATCTTGCCCTCCTTCCTGCTGCCGCCATTGGAGCTGAGCTCGAGCTCGAGCCGCAGCACCTCTAGCCATGGGAACCCTCCTCCGAGTAGTCCGTTAGCTCCGCCTCGTCGCCCTGGTCATCTCTGCAGAAGCCGAAGCTCCCCCGAGCTCTGCATCGCCCCCAACGCCGTCGTCTTCCACGTCCGGCCGCCGGACCTCTTCCGTCGATTCGCTCCCTCCGGCACATCCCCGAGCCCCTCAACAGCACCATCGGAACCGCCGTGAGCTCGTCGCCATTTCCCCTCTTCCCCCACGCTCTCCCGTGCATCTTAGCCTCGTTCCTCGCCAAGGTCGAGAGCTTCTCGCCGCCGGTCATGTCGTCCCCGTCGCTGTGGTGTCTGATCCACGCGCTCGAGCTAGGATTCGAGCTCCTGGAGCCTCCAGGAGTGCGATGAGCCCTCCAGCTGACCTCCCCGTGCCCTAGAGTCATCGCTCGTAGAAGGCCGTAGCTGCAAACCGCGTTCGAATTGGTGCTGTGCAGCGCCGATTAGGTCGCCTCCGGCGAGCCCTCCGCCGCAGACTTGGTCGCCGGCGACCACCCTCCGGTGGGCGTCGACGTGGCCGACCATTAGGGCGTAATTGCCCTCCCCTCAGTCGCTGCCAGAGGGCCCCACGCCTGGTCAAACCCCAATTAGGGGCTGGTCAGCGCGGGATTAGTCCCAGAGAGGCTGACCAGAGGGGCCCCCCTGTCAGGTTTGACCTGAACAGGTCGGCTGACCTGCTGACGTCAGCCTGATGCAATAAATAGAATTTCCAGTATAGAAATAATTCCAGTAAATTGCTAAAACTTGTAAAAATCATAGAAATTAATCTGTAACTCCAATGAAAATAATTTATATATGAAAAAGTATCAGAAAAATTCAAGGATTCTGATTATGCTATTTTCAACCATGTTTGAAAAAAAGTTACAGAACCCTAAATTGTGGAATAAGGAATAATTCAATTCTTATAATTACTTTTAAATGGAATTTGGAAAAATATTCAAATTTCATTATGAATGCAATGATCACACACTTTCCTAGTTACAAATCAGTACCATAACATGACATCTCATGCATGCTAACATCAAGTTGATCTGGGCATCAGGTCGAATCAATTTAAACGGTGCCCGAGAATACCCCGTTTGAATTGCTATTCGAATGTGATTCAAATCAACTCTAAACCTAATACATGTTGAAAATAATAACTTATCACTTTGCATTCTCATGCCATGCTCATGCATCATTTTGATTGCATATGATTGTTATTGAATGTTGCCATTTATTTCGGTAGGCTCCGCAACCCCGGATTCCACCGAATATCCGTGTGACGGATATCGTTCCTCCTCTGAGCAACAAGGCAAGCAACCCTTTTGATCATCCCGATAAATCCCATGTTCTTGCTCCTGCACCTATTTATTGCATTTAAGATCAAATGCTTCAACTGCTTTTGCCACGATAGTTGAACCCACTTCCTTTGCATGACCTAACTTTGTCACAGTAAATAGCCGAACCTTGCAACCTAGCATACCTGGTAGCTGCTTGAGCTATGATGTGCCTTATCCTGCTATGCATGCTATGCTTAGAGTTGTGTATGGTCTGTCATCTGGGAGATGAACAGAAATGTGGAATGTGTTCGGTGAGCAAAGGTTGTGTGTTGAACTTGATTTGGTAAAGGTACCGGTGAAAGGCTGTGTAGGAGTACATGGCGGGTTGTTTCATTGGAACCGTCCTTAGGAACTGAGTTCCGTGTATGTAATCCAAGACTAGATACTACCACATGCTGGGCCCTGAAATATGACCCCGCTCGGCCTATTAATCGCGTAGTACTCGGTCCAGGAGTTGCAAGTAGTTTCTAGTGTTTATAGTAATGCTGGAGGCCGTGCATGGTGCTGACCTAAGAGGTGGGCCGTGATGCGGTAGGCAGTGGCACGGTGTACCAAGTGGCACCCGAATGGTGGGCTTGGGAACCCTGCGCACATCGTTTCAGGCCGTGGCGGAAACCTCGGCCGGACTTCCGTACAGGTTACTCTCAGATAGGCGATAAACCTGGACTAGGTACTAGTGTGGTTAACGGTCGTGGCCGATTCCCTCGCTGGGCTTCCGCTTGAAGGTTGCCGAGGTGCATGACGTGCACATGGCGATAAGTGGCGAGAGCGTGAGTGACGAAGTACACCCCTGCAGGGTTATGATCTATTCGAATAGCCGCGTCCGCGGATATGGACTACTTGGAGACATATGTTGTTCATAGATAACTTCAATGGCTACTCATAAAATTGTCAAGATAAGTGTGAGTGTCGTGGACGGCATTTCCGTATGGAGACGGAATGATTCCACGATAGTGTATTGTTGTGGTGTTAGTGGACTCGTGTGCGAGAAATCAAGTTGTCAAAATTATTTGAAAATGCAAGTTGTCTAGCCACGAGTCAAATGCTGGCTTTCCGCATGAAACCCCACAATACCTTTTGATACCTTGCATGAGTAGTTAGTTCTCCTAAAGTCTTGCTGAGTACCTTCGTACTCATGTTTGTTTAATAACTGTTGCAGAGGTTGCTAATGACCCTAATGGAGGGTTCTTCGTAGACATCGACGACGACGAGTAGCTGGTGTCCCAGCTACGATCTGGCCCTACGTCGGCTCTGTAGTATAGTCAGGCCATGTGCCTTCTAGTTGCCCTGTCTGTACCCAGACAGTTTATAACTCTTCCGCTGGCTTGTAATTGTATGACTGCTATTATGGGTCGTGAGACCCTTAATGTGTAATATTATGTGTGTGGCTCTTCCGAGCCTCTTAAATAAAGGTTGTATGTTTATGGTTATGTTGTGATGCCATCGATGTATCTATACATATCGGTATGCCATGCGTACATGTGTCGTACTTGATATGTATGGGGTTCGATTACTTAGTCGTGAACTTTAGTAGCACTCCTTACAAGGAAATGCCCCTTTGTGATCCAACGAGCCTTAGTAGTTCGCTACTGCTCCGGACACAATGGTTGACCGGCATGTGTCCTTCTTAGCTGCTGTGTCTGTCTCCTTTGGGGAAATGTCACGCGATGTAATGGAGTCCTTGTAGCTTGCTACGACTCGTCTACATTCGCTGATGACCGACACCTGCTTTGTTGGGTCATGTATGTGTGTCCTTGTGCGGTACTGCCACTTTGGTTTATGACTAGACATGTCGATCCGGGTTCTTTGACATTGGATTGCTAGCGACACCTTCGCATACGTGAGTCAAAAGACGCAAACGGTCCTGGCTAAGGTAAGGCTGCAGCCGTGGAGTTAACTGTGCGTGAGACCACAAAGGGATGCGATGTGTTACAGGCTGGATTCCTATGGCTTAGGATCGGGGTCCCGACACCGGGTCTAGTCCACACCATATTTTCAGCCTTATACTTTTTCTTCCTTGCACTTTTCGCCTTCATATCTCACTTTGCTATCAATCTTGAAAGGATTGACAACCCCTTTATAGCGTTGGGTGCAAGCTCTTTGTGTTTGGGCAGGTACTCTGGACTTGACGAGATTCTCCTACTGGATTGATACCTTGGTTCTCGAACTGAGGGAAATACTTACTGCTCCTGTGCTGCATCACCCTTTCCTCTTCAAGGGAAAAACCGACGCAAGCAAGAGAAGTAGCAAGAAGAATTCCTGGCATTGCCGGGGAAGGACTTTTGTTGCCGTAGCAGAAGAATTTCTGGCGCCGTTGCCGGGGAGGATCAAGTCAAGAACTCATCCAAGTAAGTGTCGCAAAATCATCTCTTGCATTTACTTTGTTTGCCAGTTGTCTCTCGTTTTCCTCTCCCCCACTTCACCAATTTGCCTTGTTCGTTCGCCTCTTCGTTCGCCTTTTTTCTCTCTTGCTCTTTGTTCGCTTGTGTGCTTGACATTGATTGCAATCCTACATGCCCTATTATTCTTGGTAGACCTTTCCTAAGGACTATCGGTGCTATCATCGATATGAAGGAAGGGAATATTAGATTTCAATTTCCTTTAAAGAAGGGCATGGAGCACTTTCCTAGAAAGAAAATAAGATTGCCTTATGAATCCATGATGAGGGCCACTTATGGTTTGAGCACCAAAGACGACGATACGTGATTCTATCGCTTTTATGCCTAGCTAGGGGTGTTAAACAATAGCGCTTGTTGGGAGGCAACCCAATGAATTTATCTTTTTCTTTCTGTTTTGTTGCGTCCACACTTTCATAATTCTGTTGTGATTGTGTTTTTGTGTTTTTGTGTGTTTGAGCCAAACAAAACCTTTATGACTAGTCTTGGTAATGGTTGTTTGATCCTGCTGGAAAAAGACAGAAACTTTTCGCTCACGAGATGATTTTGAATTTTTATTCAGAAAGAGCTTTTGAGTTGATTCTTTTTGCTGCTGGTTGATATGCCTTTTTCCCAGTCAGCCGTAAGTTTTCAGAATTTTTGAGGTACCATAAGTATACGAAGTATACATATTGCTACAGACTGGTCTGTTTTTGACAGATTCTGTTTTTGTTGAGTTGGTTGCTTGTTTTGATGAAACTATGGTTAGTATCGGGGGGTACTAGCCATGGAAAAGTGAGAATACAGTAGCCCAACACAAATATAGATATAATTCAAGTTTGCTATAGTACCAAAAGAGGTGGTAGTTTGTTTTCTTGTGCTAATGTTATCACGAGTTTCTATTTAAGTTTTGGGTTGTGAAGTTTTCAAGTTTTGGGTGATGTTTTCATGGACAAAGAGATAAGGAGTGGAAAGAGCTCAAGGTTGGGGATGCCCAAGGCATCCCAAGCCAAAATCAAGGACACCAAAAAGCCTAAGCTTGGGGATGCCCCGGGAAGGCATCCCCCCTTTCGTCTTCAATCCATCGGTAACATTACTTGGAGCTATATTTTTATTCACCACATGATATGTGTTTTGCTTGGAGCATCTTGTACCTTAGGAGTCTTTTCTTTTTGTTCTGTCACAATCATCCTTGCTGCACACCTTTTTGAGAGAGAGACATGCACTCATCGTGATTTTGCTAGAATGCTCATAGTGCTTCACTTATATCTTTTGAGCTAGATAATTTTGCTCTATGTGCTTCACTTATATCTTTTAGAGCACGGCGGTGCGTTACTTGGTAGTTGGCTTATGCTATGAAAGTAGTCCCAAAGGTGATAGGTACCCAAAGAGGATACAAAACCTCCATCTTCATGTGCATTGAGTAGAAAGAGAAGTTTTTGATTCCTCTCAAATAGTTTTGAGACGTGGAATTGGTAATATTAAGAGTTATGTTAGTAAGGTGTTGTGAATCTAGAAATACTTGTGCTGAAGTTAGTGATTCCCGTAGCATGCACGTATGGTGAACCGCTATGTTAGGAAGTCGGAGCATAATTGATCTATTGATTGTGATCCTTTGTGTTGAGGTCGGGATCGCGCGATGGTTAACACCTACCAACCCTTCCCCTAGGAGTATGCGTTTAGCACTTTGTTTTGAGTACTAATAAAAACTTTCGCAACAAGTATCTGAGTTCTTCATGACTAATGTGAGTCCATGGTATAGATGCACTTTCACCTTCCACCATTGCTAGCCTCTCTAGTGCCGCGCAATTCTCGTCGGTACACAAACCCACCAAATGCCTCCCTCAAAACAGCCACCATATCTACCTACTATGGCATTTTCATAGCCATTCCGAGATATATTGCCATGCAACTCCCACCATTCCGTCTCATGACTTGTGTCGTCACTCTCATATTGCCATTGCATGATCGTAAGATAGCTAGCGAGATGTTTCAACGTCATACGCCAAGCTAGATCGTTGCACATCCCGGTACACTACCGGAGGCATTTCCTATAGAGTCATTTCTAAGCTTTGAGTTGTGAGTAAATAAAAGTGTGATGATCATCATTATTAGAGCATTGTCCCATGTGAGCAATAAAAAATAGGCCAAAGTGCCCAAAAAAAGAGAAAAGAGAAAAAAGAGGCCCAAGAGCCCAAATAAAAAAAAGAGAAGAGAGAAAAAGAGAGAAGGGACAATGCTACTTTTTTTTCCACACTTGTGCTTTGTAATTGCACCATGTTCTTCATGTTTGAGAGCCTCTCGTTTCGTCACCACCATATGCTAGTGGGAATCTTCATTATGTAACTTGGCTTGTATATTCCAATGATGGGCTTCCTCAAAATTGTCCTAGGTCTTTGTGAGCAACCAAGTTGGATGCACACCCACTAGTTCTACTTTTGAGCTTTCACATACTTATAGCTCTAGTGCACCCCTTGTATGGCAATCCCTACTCATTCACATTGATATCTATTAATGGGCATCTCCATAGCCCTTTGATACGCCGAGTCAATGTGACCATCTCCTCCTTTTTTGTCTCACAACCACCACCACACTCTATTCCACCTATAGTGCTATATCCATGGCTCACGCTCATGTATTGCGTGATAGTTACAAAAAGTTTGAGAAAGTAAGAGTGCGAAAACAATTACTTGGCCAATACCGGGGTTGTGCATGATTTACATTCGTTGTGTGAGGATGATGGAGCATAGCCAGACTATATGATTTTGTAGGGATAACTTTCTTTGGCCTTGTTATTTTGAAAGTTCATGATTACCTTGCTAGTTTGCTTGAAGTATTATTGTTTTCATGTCAATAGCAAACTATTGTTTTGAATCTCACGGATATGAAAATTCATGTCACATGAAAGAAGTTGCAAAGGACAACTATGATAGGTAGCATTCCACATCAAAAATTAATTCTTTATCACTTCCCTACTCGAGGACGAGAAGGAGTTAAGCTTGGGGATGCTTGATACGTCTCCAATGTATCTATAATTTTTGATGGTTTCATGCTATTATCTTGTCAAAATTTGGATGTTTTGCATGCCTTTTATATATTTTTTGGGACAAACTTATTAACTCAGTGTCAAGTGCCAGTTCCTGTTTTTTCCATGTTTTTGACCCCTTTCAGAGGAGGATTTTGAACGGAGTCCAAACGGAATGAAACTGCCAAAAATATTTTTTCCGAAACAGAAAAAGATCGGGAAGCCGGAGAATCATGGCAGGGGGCCTGTAGGGACCCCACAAGCCATCATGGCGCGGCCAGGGGGCCCGCGCCTCCCTGGCTTGTGGGCTCCCTGGACCACCTCTACCCTAGGTTTTGCGCCTATATATTCCCTAAAATCCCAGAAAAAATCAGGAGATCATCGAAAGTACTTTTCCGCCGCCGCAAGCTTCTATCTCCGCAAGATCCCATCTGGGGCACGTTCTGGTGCCCTGTCGGAGGGGGGATTCGGACACGGAGGGCTTCTTCATCAACACCATGACCTCTCCGATGATGCGTGAGTAGTTCACCATAGACCTACGGGTCCATAGCTAGTAGCTAGATGACTTCTTCTCTCTCTTGGATCTTCGATACAAAGTTCTCCATGATCTTCACGGAGATCTATCCGATGTAATCTTCTTTTGCGGTGTGTTTTTCGAGATCCGATGAATTGTGGATTTATGATCATATTATCTATGAATCTTATTTGAGTTTCTTCTGATCTCTCTTATGCATGATTTCATATCCTTGTAATTCTCTTCGAGTTGTGGGTTTTGTTTGGCCAACTAGATCTATGATTCTTGCAATGGGAGAAGTGCTTGGTTTTGGGTTCATACCGTGCGATGACCTCACCCAGTGACAGAAGGGGTAGCGAGGCACGCACCGTGTTGTTGCCATCAAGGGTAAAAATATGGGGTTTTCATCATTGGTTTGAGATTATCCCTCTACATCATGTCATCTTACTTAAGGCGTTACTCTGTTTGTCATGAACTCAATACACTAGATGCATGCTGGATAGCCATCGATGTATGGAGTAATAGTAGTAGATGCAGAAAGTATCGGTCTACTTGTCTCGGACGTGATGCCTATATGTATGATCATTGCCTTAGATATCTTCATGACTTTGCGCGGTTCTATCAATTGCTCAACAGTAATTTATTCACCCATCGTAATATCTGCTATTTTGAGAGAAGCCTCTAGTGAACACTATGGCCCCCAGGTTTACTCCGCACCATATTTTCCGCCTTACACTTTTCCTTCGTTGCACTTTCCGCCTTCTGATCTCCCTTTGCAATCAATCTTGAAGGGACTGACAACCCCTTTATAGCGTTGGGTGCAAGCTCTTTGTGTTTGGGCACGTACTCTGGACTTGACGATATTCTCCTACTGGATTGATACCTTGGTTCTCAAACTAAGGGAAATACTTACTGCTCCTGTACTGCATCACCCTTTCCTCTTCAAGGGAAAAACTGACGCAAGCAATAGAAGTAGCAAGAAGAATTCCTGGCATTCCCGGGGAAGGACTTTTGTTGCCGTAGGAATCATCACGTGAGTTGAGTAAAGTTTCAGTGGTAAACATCTCTATGCTAATCGTATCAACTATACGATTCATGCTCGACCTTTCGGTCTCTTGTGTTCCGAGGCCATGTCTGCACATGCTAGGCTCGTCAAGTTTAACCCGAGTGTTCCGCGTGTGCAACTGTTTTGCACCCGTTGTATGTGAACGTTGAGTCTATCACACCCGATCATCACGTGGTGTCTCGAAATGACGAACTGTCGCAACGGTGCACAGTCGGGGAGAACACAATTTTATCTTGAAATTTTAGTGAGGGATCACCTTATAATGCTACCGTCATTCTAAGCAAGATAAGGTGAATAACAGGATTAACATCACATGCAATTCATAAGTGACATGATATGGCCATGATCTTGTGCTTCTTGATCTCCATCACCAAAGCACCGGCATGATCTTCATCGTCACCGGCGCCACACCATGATCTACATCATCACGCCTCCATCGAGGTTGTCGTGCTATCTATGCTATTACTACTAAAGCTACAACCTAGCAATATAGTAAATGCATATGCAAACACAAACTTTAGTTTAAAGACAACCCTATGGCTCCTGCCGGTTGCCGTAGCATCGACGTGCAAGTCGACATTAGCTATTACAACATGATCATATCACACATCCAATATATCACATCATGTCTTTGGCCATATCACACTAGTAGAAAACAGGGCTTTGGTTCGGGCCTGGCCAGCCCATTAGTCCTGGTTCTTCACGAACCGGGACCCATGGGGGGCATTAGTCCCGGTTCATGAGCCCAGGGGGGCGGCCGGGGCCTCGTGGGCATTGGTCCCGGTTCGTCTGGACCCATTTGTCCCGGTTCTAGGCACGAACAAGTTAGACGTCCTCTAATTTATTATTGCATGTTTTACGTGGCTGTTATGGGTATATAGTATGATCGCATCTTACTTACGCAAAGACCACAACGGAGATGTGCAAATTTCTATTTAACCTCTCTCCAAGGACCGCCTTGGTCAAATCCAATTGAACTAAAGTTGAAGAAACCGACACCCGCCAGTTATCTTTATGCAACGAGTTGCATGTTGGTCGATGAAACCGGTCTCTCGTAAGCGTACGAGTAATGTTGGTCCCGGCCGCTTCAATCCAACAATACCGCTGAATCGAGAAAAGACTAAGGAGGGCAGCAAATCGAACATCAATGCCCACAAAAACTTTTGTGTTCTACTCGAGATTACATCTACGCATGAACCTAGTGCATGATGCCACTGTTGGGGAATGTTGCATGAGAAACAAAAAAAATCCTACGCACACGAAGACCTATCATGGTGATGTTCATCTACGAGAGGGAGATCAGATCCAAATACCCTTGTAGATTGCTAAGTGGGAAGCATTAAGAAATGCGGTTGATGTAGTGGTACAACTTCGTGATTCAAATCACCGTCGTCCCACGATCCGTCCCACGATCCATCTCGATCTAGCACCGAACGGGCGACACCTCCGCGTTCAGCACACGTACAGCTCGATGATGATCTCTGCCTTCTTGACCCAGCAAGAGAGACAGTGAAGTAGATGATTTCTCCGGCAGCGTGAGGGCACGCCGGTGATGGTGATGATCTATTCTTGCAGGGCTCTGCCCGAGCTCCACAGAAATCCAATCTAGAGGAAGAACTACGAGGTATAGGTTTGAGTTGCACGTGGCAAAGTTGTGTCTCAAAAACCCTAAAACCTCTAGTATATATAGGAGGAGGGGTGGGGCTAGCCTTGGGGCTCAAGGGATCCCCTAGGGCACCGGCTGAAGTGGAGAGGAGGACTCCAACTCAAATTCGGTTTGGGGAAGGAGGAGTCCTCTTCTCCCTTCCCACCTCCCTCTCTTTTTTTGGTTTTATTTCCTAGCGCCATAGCCCACTTGGGCTGGCCTCACCAGCCCACTAAGGGCTGGTGCGCCACCCTAGGACTATTGGGCTCACTCCCGGGTGGGTGGGCCCCTCCCGATGAAAACCAGGAACCGATTTGTCACTCCCGGTACACTACCAGTAATGCTCGAAATCTTTCCGGTGACCAAATGAAACCATCCTATATATCAATCTTCTTTTCCAGACCAATCCGGAAACCCTCGTGGCGTATGTGATCTCATCCGGGACTCCGAACAACCTTCGGTCACCAACACCTATAACTCAACTATACTGAAACGTCACCGAACCTTAAGTGGGCAGACCTTGCGGGTTCGAGAACTATGTAGACACGACCTGAGACACTCCCCGGCCAATATCCAATAGCGGGACCTGGATGTCCATATTGATCCTACATATTATACAAAGATCTTATCGGTTGAACCTCTGTGCCAAGGATTCATATAATCTCGTATAACATTCTCTTTGTCCTTCGGTATGTTACTTGCCCGAGATTTGAACGTCGGTATCTGTGTACCTATTTCAATCTCGTTACCGACAAGTCTCTTTACTCGTTCTCTAATACAAGATCCCGTGACTAACACTTGAGTCACATTGCTTGCAAGGCTTATATGTGATGTTGTATTACCGAGTGGGCCCCGAGGTACCTCTCCGTCACACGGAGTGAAAAATCCCAGTCTTGATCCATGCTAACTCAACGGACACCTTCGGAGATACCTGTAGAGCACCTTTATAGTCACCCAGTAACGTTGTGACGTTTGATGCACACAAGGTATTCCTCCAGTGTCAGTGTGTTACATGATCTCATGGTCATAGGAATGAATACTTGACACGTAGAAAACAATAGCTACAAAATGACATGATCACATGCTACGTTCATAGTTTGGCTCTTGTCCATCACATCATTCTCCTAAATATGTGATCCAGTTATCAAGTGACAACACTTTGCATATGGTCAGAAAACCTTAACCATCCTTGATCAACTGGCTAGTCAACTAGAGGCTTACTAGGGACATTGTTTTGTCTATATATCCACACATGTATCTATGCTTTCATTCAATACAATTATAGCATGGATAATAAACGATTATCTTGAAACAGGAAATATAGTAATAACTATTTTATCATTGCCTCTAGGGCATATTTCCAACATTAACATCAACCGTGTGCGGTGTCTCAAAAAACATGAGCTTGTCACTTCAAACTCCATATATCGCGATCACTGGCTTGGGGGCCGAGAGCAGTGAACATGCATCTGATAAGTGTCCCGATTTCCTGCAAATCTCACAAAGTATGGCCATGCAGTCTATCGTGAAGTGTCCAGACTCACCACAATGATAGCAAGTCAGCTTCTCCTTCTTTCGAGCTGCCTTGTCGGCTCTAGAAATCTCAGATTTCTCACTACCTTTATCGCTCTCTATATCTTTGTTTTCTGTTGTCGCTGATATTGGGATTTTCATTTTTGCTAGAGCTGTGACCGTTGCGGCTGCCTCCTTCATATGACATAATTATAGCTAGGGTTTCCTTGGTTCAATCATTTGTTTGTGCAAGCATCGAAGGAAAATCTTTGACCTTGAGCATGAAGGTAAAGAACTGCTAGCCAGATGGACAAAAATGAAATTGTCCATCCAAGCAAAAGAATCATTCTCGGTTCCTATTTCTTTTCCTTGGTTCTTTCCCTACTTATATGAGTTCTCTGCTAAAACTTTTGGCGGCCAAATTATTTGACCTTAGTTCTTTTCCTACCATATTTGGGGGTTCTTGTTTATCCGTTAAAACTTTTGGCGGCCGAATTCTGGCCCATGGAATGTAAAGTGGGCTCGCGTGTTGCGCCATGGAGAGGATGCCACCAATCCTAGGGGAAATGTGATTTTGATCAACTCTTGCTTATCTAAACTATTGAATATATGAGCAAATTTCTACGAGATTTAATCTGAATACACAATAAATAAATCATGACGGCAATAACAAAGATTGAACTAATTATGCAGACTAGTATAGTACATGAATAGATTAAATCTACGGCACAAACTAGACAAATGAATTCTAGCATGATCTCAAATAAAGAGGACAAGATTGCAGGCGGTGCAGCGGGAGCAGAACCGGCAGCGTTCCTGCTGTCGGCCATGTCATTAATAAAGAGGTTGTCGAGATCGTGGAAGAAGTCGTCGTCCGGGAAGTAGTCGTTGCCAACAGTCAAGAGAGTGTGCTCCCCAAAAACCTGATCGCCTCTCTCCCGTATAGGATCACGAGAGGCGGGGTTCCGGAGGCATGTTGTCCCATCTCGCGGTGCATGACGGAAGGAGGGATGGAGAAGGACTGGATGGCGGTGCAATAATCTGGAACGGTGCGAAACCATATGTTGTGACGGCGGCTAGGGTTGGCAAGGACCTTATGTACATATATGCGCGTCCGGGTGGAGAGGCGTGAATTGGACCCATGTCCGAGCAAGTAACAACCCACGATCCGACGTTTCAGATTGTCGTATCTTTGTTATGGACTCTCCGCTCCCGACCGGCAAAAATAGGCGCATAAGTATGAGTTTGGCTCAGCTCAGTCCCACAACTCGCGCCGTGGCTTGGCGTGGCGAGGCTAGCGAGGAGGAGGAGCGTGCATGTAGGTCTCCTCTTCTCATGCTCGTACAAGTGCTACAAGAGCTCAACTTATAAGGAGGTGCAACTCTCTCTCAACTAGAGGTATGGGACTAAGCTTTAGTATCACTCACACCACACACACAGCCAAGTAGAATGGGGCATTAAAATTTCATATTTTAGTTGATCTTTGGGCCAAAGGACTATCATCAAAAATAGGATGGCCTCCTGTCCCTTCTCGCAGTGCACGCCGGAAGGAGGGATGGAGAAGACTTGGATGGCGGTGCAATAATCTGGAATGGTGTGAAACCATATGTTGTGACGGCGGCTAGGGTTGGCAAGGACCTCATGTACATATATGTGCGTCCGGGCAGAGAGGCATGTATTGGACCCACGTCCGAACCAGTAACAACCCATGATCTGATGTCTCAGATTGTGGTGTCTCTGTTTGGACTCTCCGCTCCTGACCGACAAAAATAGGCGCGTAGGTATGAGCTCGGCTCGGCTCAATCCCACAACCGTGTCGTGGCATGGTGTGGCGAGGCAAGTGAGGAGGAGGAGCGTGCATGTAGGTCTCCTCTTCTCATGCTCATAAAAGTGCTACAAGAACTCACCTTATAAGGAGGTGCAACTCTCTCTCAACTAGCGGTATGGGACTAAGCTTTAGTACCACTCACACCACACACACAACCCAGTAGAATGGAGCATGAAAATTTCAGATTTTATTGAGCTTCGGGCCAAAGGCCTATTAACAAAAATCTAACAATCCTCCCACAAAGTCTCATTAGCGCATCTCATATTTTAGTTCCAAAACATTGTTTATATACCGATGATTCATGGAGACTGTTAAATTGAAACTCCATTTACAAATTTATGCTACACTAGATCACAACATGAATAGTGGATTATGCCTTGAACTACAAGTTTTCTATGGGACTAGTTTCACACAAATCCTTGATCGATACTCGGTTGCCGCAAGGCTTCCCCGTGGGTGGAGTGTATACGCCATACTCCAGGACATTTCATGAATTTATTAGAGAACACCCAATCCTCACAAACTTCAACATTTAATAGTCAAATTCATATAGGTGTGTTCCTCGAGAGATGCTCAACAGTACAACATATTTGCTTACCCAAATAAGGCACTTTGGAAACATTAAGATAAGTATCAACCTGCCATGCAGATTATGAGAGTATTGCATCTTCATGGAGTGGGATAACAAATATAGGAATACTCTCCTTCCAGCTGTCCAATTGCATCTCTCCCACTTCTACTTTATGGGATCTCCGATCACATAGAGTGAGTTACCACTATGGACAACTCATATAGTGGGTCTCAAACCCATCTCCATCGATGCATTTTCTATCACATTACG
Organism: Hordeum vulgare subsp. vulgare; assembly: GCF_904849725.1. Lineage (NCBI taxonomy): Eukaryota > Viridiplantae > Streptophyta > Magnoliopsida > Poales > Poaceae > Hordeum > Hordeum vulgare. The sequence goes on from NC_058521.1 coordinate 582,512,561, forward strand.
TGATAAACCCTTTGTGAAGGGATCTCCCAAGTATTTGGATGTTAGGATATAATCCAACGCAATAACTCGAGAGTTCTTCAATTTTTTGACAGATTTCAATCTCCTCTTCACATGTCTTGAGGACTTCATATTATCCTTAGAACTCTTTTTCTTTATGATCACATTTTGATTATCACAGTTCGTGAGGATAGCGAGTAATGGTTTTTCAACCACAGATAAGTCCATCAAGAGCTAACGAAGCCACTATGCTTCAATAGTGGTCGTGTCTAATGTTGTGAGTTCTACTTCCATATTTGACCTCGTTAAGATGGTGTGCTTGCAATACTTCCGGGAAACAGCGCCACCACCAAGTGTTAGAACATAACCACTTGTGGCCTTAATCTTAGCAGCATCTTATGTCCATCTTGAGTCACTATAACCCTCCAGTACCGTCGGGTATCTGATGTAGTAAATACCATAGCTCACAATGCCTTTCAAATAGCGCATAACTCTCTCAAGCGCATGCCAATGATCATCTCCCGGTTTGATACAAACCGGCTTAGTTTGCTCACAACAAATGAGATATTAGGCCTCGTGGAACTCGCCAAATACATAAGTGAGCCAATAATCTGAGAATACATCAGTTGATCTCTAGCAATCCGTTGATTGTTTCGAAGCAACACACTAGCATCATATGGAGTTCGAGAAATCTTGCAGTCGCTATACCTAAAGCGACTCAAGATCTTTTCCACATATTCAGATTGAAGCAGTGTAATACCACAATTCTCATCTCTCAGCAACTTGATGTTCAGAATAACATCTGCTACTCCTAGATCCTTCATCTCAAAACAACGAGATAAGAAATATTTATCCTCCTTGATCAAATCAAGTTTGGTTCAAAAGATTAGTATGTCATCGACATACATACAGAGAATAACTCCTTCGCCTCCACCATGGCGATAATACACACGATTGTCGGCTCGTTCACAAGAAAGTATGCAACAGTTAATGTTCTTTAGAACTTCTTATGCCAGTACTTATGAGCTTGTTTAAGACTATATAAAGACTTCAATAATTTTCAGACCTTCTCTTCCTGACGAGGTACTACAAAACCATTCGATTGATCCATGTAAATTTCCTCATCTAAATCTCCATTTAGGGAAGCCGTCTTAACGTCCATTTGATGAATCAGAAGACCGTGTGAGGACGCCAATGATAGTAGCACCCAAATAGTTGTCAGACTAGCCATAGGTGAGCAAGTATCAAAAACGTCTTCACTTTATTTTTGGGTATAACCCTTGGCAACAATCCATGCCTTATACTTTTCAATTCTACCATCAGGTCTAAGCTTTTTCTTGAGCACCCACTTACAACCCACAGGTTTACACCCATATGGACATCAGTGACTTCCCAGGTTCCAGTATTTAAGATGGAGTACATCTCACTACGGATAGCTTCCTTCAAGTAGTCAGCATCAGAAGATGCATAGGCTTTTAAAAGAGTCATGGGTGTGTCATCCACGAGGTACACAATGAAATCATCAACAAAGGAATTTGGAATCATTCGTATCTTACTCCTTAGAGCAACTTGATTGTCATCCTCCTCAGGATTCTCAATGTGTTCCATCGCAAGGGTGGGTTCACGAATTACAAACGAATCCAGCTGCGTAGATAGAGTAGGTGTCTCCTGATTTGCTTAGTGATGCATAGCCTTCATATGACATATTTACACAAATAAAGTCGCATCATTCGACTCCATAATTGTACCTTAGATTGTATTATCAAAAATCTATAGACAATGCTATGAAAAGCATAGCGCAAAAGAACACAATCAATGGTTTTTGGTCCAAGCTTGTGCTTCTTGGGAATTGGTATATTGACTTTCATAAAACAACCCCAAGTACGTAGATAAGAGAGTTTCAGCATTTTCCATTCCCATTCCTCAAATGAAGTAATGATTTTATGCTTTGTGGGAACTCGGTTTAGGACATGACATGCAGTCATTAGTGCCTCCCTCCACCATGCCTTGGACAAACCCGATATGTCTAACACTGCGTTAACCAATCAATTAGAGTTTGGTTCTTTCTTTTGACCTTCCCACTTCACTAAGGTGAGTAGAGAGGCATCTTCTCATCGATTATACCATGTTCCACACAAACCAAATCAAAATCATTGGAAAAATACTCTCCGCCATGATCAGACCTAAGTCGTTTAATTTTCTGATCAAATTTGTTCTCTGCTTCAGCTTTATTGTTTTGAAGAAGTTTAAAGCCTCATCTTTTAATTTCAGAAGGTACACATAAAAATATCTAGTGGAGTCATCAATCAACATCATGAAGTATTCCTTTCCACCTTTTGTCAACACGCCATTCATCTCACAAAGAGGAGAATGTATAAACTCTAGTGGCGCCAAGTCTCTCGTCTGTGCAGTCTTATGGGACTTGCGAGGTTGCTTAGCCTGCACGCACACTTGGCACTTGGAGCCCTTGACAGTAGTGAATTTTGGAATTAAATTCATATTGGCTAGCCGTGAATGCCAAATGTCAGACTCATTATTGTGGCAAACATTATTAATAACTTTAGTGCTAATACACACAGAGAGGCAACACAAGCCTCCCCACTCATAGACTTTTCCAACAAATTGTCCATACTCAGAAATTACAACTTTATTGGACACGAAAACCAACTTAAAACCATCTCGGCACAAAAAGGAAGCACTCACGAGATTTTTATTGATGGAGGGCACATGATGAACATTCTTCAAGCGAACAATCTTCCCCGAAGTAAACTTCGGATTGACCTTACTGATACCTCGAACGATGTCATGTGACACGTTACCCATCGGCACGAAAGAAGTCCCTGTGATGTGATGAGAAGAAAACATGAAGGCATTATCACAAACATGTACATTCGTACTAGTGTCAATTAACCAATCAGGAGAATGACATACTGAAAATATGGTAGGGAACATACCGTACTCAGATTTCTTCATATCAGTATCACCGATGAAAACATTAGCAGACTTGCTGCTCTTCTCAGGTTCGCGCTCCTCATAGCGGTTAGGACATCTCAGATACCAGTGATTAGGATCACCGTAGACATGGCATAGTACCTTCCCCTTCTTATGAGAATTTTTCTTGAAGTTGGTACAGTGTGACACCTTGTTCTTTGCAACAAACTTGCTTTTGCCCTTAGATTTGTTCTTGTTGTTTCGGGCTTGTTGAGATGGAAGTTCTTATTCTCTACCATGTGGGCACTAAAATCTCCCTCAACATCTCGAGCATGTGTGTATTTTGCTCTCGCCTTCTCCTCAACATCAAGAGATCCAATGAGATCCGAAACGGAAAACTCCTGTGTGTTGTGTATCACAGAAGTAGTAAAATTGTTCCACGAAGTTGGAAGGCTAGCAATGATGCCTCCAACCACAAAGTTGTGTGGAAACACACACTCAAAGTAGTCAAGCTCCTTCGCGAGTGACTGTATCCCATGAGCTCACGAGCTTGCTGAACAATAGAACACTCATAAGCCATCTATTATAGTCATAGAATTGTTCCATGACGTACAACTTGCTGCCAGCGTCCGAGGCCCCAAACTTAGCCTCGAGCGCAGCTCACATGTCCTTGCCGTTGTAAAATGACATATATGAATCCACAATGGAATCGCCAATAACACTTAGAAGGGCGCCCTTGAAGAGGGTATCCATCTTCTCAAAATCTTCCTGTTGTGCAAGGTTAAGATCGCACTCTGGCTTGCCCTTGGTGGAGTCATAGCAGTACATCGTTTGAAACCAGTAAACTAATCTATAATCAGGTTTTTGCATTGTTGAATATATGAGAAAATTACTACGAGATTTAATCCGAATAAACAATAGATAGATCATGACGACAATAACACATATTAAACTAATCATGCAGACTAGCATAGTAGACGAATAGATTAAATCTACGACACAAACTAGAAATAGGAATTCTAGCATGATCTCAAACAAAGAGGACAAGATTGCGTACGGTGTAGTGGGGAAGAACCACGAGTGTCGGTGTTGCCTACCAGGTCATTGATGAAGAGGTTGCCAAGAACAGGGAAGAAGTCGTCATCCGGGAAGTAGTCGCTGCCAGTAGTCGCGTGAGTGCGCTCCCCAAAACCTGATCACCCATCTCCCGTAGGCCTGTTGTCCCTTCTCATAGTACACGCCGGAAGGAGGGAGGAGGGATGGAGAATACTTAGATGGTGACGCAATTATCTAGAACAATGTGAAACCATATGTTGTGACGGTGACTAGGTATGAGCTCACCTCGGCTCAATCCCGCAACTCGAGACGCGTCGTGACGAGGCGTCGCAATGGCGTGGCGAGACAAGCGAGGAGGAGCGTGCGCGTAGGTCTATGCTCACACAAGTGCTTGAAGAGCTCACCTTATAAGGAGGTGCAACTCTCTTCCCATTAATAGTATGAGACTAAACTTTAGTCCCACTCACATGACACACTACCAAAAAGAATGGGCCATGAGAATTTCAAATTTTAGTTGGGCTTTGGTACAAAGGCCTATTAACAAAAATAAAACATAACCTACCTATCTTTATTATGGGCATGTGTAATCTTCACAATTGTAATTATGATAGCTTTGACAATGATTACATCATTTTCTACTAGAACTCCGGTGATACCAAGAAATAACGAATGATTAAATGAAAAATGATGTGTCAACCTAAGACCCTTGGATATTAACATTGTTGTAATGAACAAAAATGTCATCATGAAGTGGTGGTAGCCTACTTATAATGATCCAACGGACTCCCCTTCGATCCAAACCTTGAAATATAATTATTTTCAAAACTCTACCGGCAATGGCTCTCAATTTCACTCGTTAAAGTGTCACACGAACTTTGTGGCCTCCTTAAATTTGTGGTTGGTTCTGACGCTTCCACTCGTTTTTACTGGATTGGTGGTGTGGGGAGCCCCCCACCCCACGTCCCCTCCTCTTTCCCTAGTCTCTTTTCTTATGTTTCTAACTAGTCCATCTCCATTTCAGAGGTAGCTGCAAATAATTGTGACTTGGGATTGCGCTAGGTTTTGTTCCCGGAAAAGTTGGGCAACTCGCACGACCTCATTGTCATTATTGTTAAATCCCTTTATGCTAAGCTTATTTGTGAACGACGGGATAACTGATTCAAGGCAATTTGGTGGACGCAGATCCCCCTTGAGATCAAAAGCTTTCCATGGCAACTAACGAGGCTTTGGTTGTGGGCTAGCAACCAAATTATCAAGAGAAATGGCACACCAGCTGCTAGTTGTTCACGTTGTGAAGAGATTGAACACACTGAATACATCTTGCTTAACTCTTCATCAACATAAGTAGAATTTAAGTTTGCTACAGCACCTAAGGAAATGGCACACCAGCTACGCAAATTCTTCAGACTGTCGTAATTTTTCAGAATTTTTGAAGTACCAGAAGTATACGAAGTATACAGATTGCTACAGACTGGTCTGTTGTTAACATATTCTGTTTTTGTTGTGTTGGTTGCTTATTTTTATGAAACTATGGATAGTATCGGGGGGTATTAGCCATGGAAGATTGAAAATACAGTAACCCAACATCAATATAAGTAGAATTTAAGTTTGCTACAGTACCTAAGGAAGTGGTGGTTTGCTTTCTTATACTAATGTTATCACGAGTTTCTGTTTAAGTTTTGTGTTGTGAAGTTTTCAAGTTTTGGGTGAAGTTCTTATGGACAAAAAGATAAAGAGTGGCAAGAGCTCAAGCTTGGGGATGCCCAAGGCACCCCAAGTTGATTCAAGGATGTCGTAAAAGCCTAAGCTTGGGGATGCCTCGGGAAGGCATCCCCTCTTTCGTCTTCAATCCATCGGTAACGTTACTTGGGGCTATATTTTTATTCACCACATGTTATGTGTTTTGCTTGGAGCGTCTTGTATCGTAGGAGTCTTTTATTTTTGTTGTGTCACAATCATCCTTTCTGCAGACCTAGAGAGAGAGACATGCACTCACCATGATTTTGTCGAGCTTCACTTATATCCTTTGGTAGACAATTCAGCTCACATGTGCTTCACTTATATCTTTTGAGCTAGCTGATTTTGCTCTATGTGCTTCACTTATATGTTTTAGAGCACGACGGTGCGTGGCTTGGTAGTTGATCTATGCTATGAAAGTAGTCTCAAAAGGGGTAGTTATCCAAAGGGATATGAAAACTTCCACCTTCATGTGCATTGAATAGTTAGAGAAGTTTAATTCATCTCAACTAGTTTTGAGTTGTGGTTATGGTAATATTGAAGTTATATTAGTAAGGTGTTGTGGATCTAGAAATACTTGTGTTGAAGTTAGTGATTCCCGTAGCATGCACGTATGGTGAACCGCTATGTGATGAAGTCTGAGCATGATTAGTCTATTGATTGTCATCATTTGTGTGGCGGTCGGGATCGCGCGATGGTTTATACCTACCAACCCTTCCCCTAGGAGTATGCGTTGAATGCTTTGTTTCGATTACTAATAAAATTTTTGCAACAAGTATATGAGTTCTTCACGACTAATGTTGAGTCCATGGTTTAGATGCACTTTCACCTTCCACCATCACTATCTTCTTTAGTGTCGTGCAACTTTCGCCGGTGCACAAAACCCACCATTAGCCTCCCTCAAAACAGCCACCATACCTACCTACTATTGCTTTTTCAAAGTCATTCCGAGATATATTGCCATGCAACTACCACCATGACATGTGCCACCATGTCTACATTGCCATTGCATGATTGTAAGATAGCTAGCATGATGTTTCCATTAATGTCTATGCGATGCTAGATCATTGTCACGGTACACTACCGAAGGCATTTCATATAGAGTCATCGTTGCTCTAAGTTTTGAGTTGTAAGTGTGATGATCATCATTGATGGAGCATTGTCCCATGTGAGGAAATAAAAGAGGCCAAAGATGCCCACCAAAAAAAATTAAAAAAAAAGAGGCCAAAGAGCCCATCCAAAAAAAAGAGAAAAAGAGAGAAGGGACAATGCTACCACCTTTCCACACTTGTGCATATTAAGCACCATGATCTTCATGATTGAGAGTCTCTCGTTTTGTTACCACCATATAGCTAGTGGGAAATTTTCATTATATAACTTGGCTTGTATATTCCAATGGTAGGCTTCCTCAAATTTGCCTTAGGTCTTCGTGAGCAAGCAAGTTGGATGCACACCCACTAGTTTTCTTTAAGAGCTTTCACATACTCTTAGCTCTAGTGCATCATTTGTATGCCAATCCCTACTCATTCACATTGATATCTATTGATGAGCATCTCCACAGCTCATTGATATGCCTAGTTAGTGTGACCATCTTCTCCTTGTTTCTCTTGCAACCTCCACCACACTCCACACCACTTATAGTGCTAAAACCATGGCTCACGCTCATGTATTGCGTGAGAGTTGAAAAAGTTTGAGAAAGTAAAGGTGTGCAAACAATTACTTGGCCAATACCGGGGTTGTGCATGATTTAAATTCGTTGTGCAATGACGATAGAGCATAGCCAAACTATATGATTTTGTAGGGATAACTTTCTTCTGGCCTTGTTATTTTGAAAGTTCATGATTACCTTGCTAGTTTGCTTGAAGTATTATTGTTTCCACGTCAATAGCAAACTATTGTTTTGAATCTAATGGATTTGAACATTCACGTCACATAAGAGGAGTTAGAAATGACATCTATGCTAGGTAGCATGAAAGCTTCAAAAATTCATTCTTTATCACTTCCCTACTCGAGGACGAGCAGGAGTTAAGCTTGGGGATGCTTGATACGTCTCAAACGTATCTATAATTTTTTATGGTTTCACGATGTTATCTTGTCAACTTTTGATGTTTTGTTTACCTTTTATATCTTTTTGGGGACTAACTTATTAATTCAATGCCAAGCGCCAGTTCCTGTTTTTCTGTGTTTTTGACTCTTTTCAGATCTGATTTTGGAACGGAGTCCAAACGGAACAAAATCCCCGAAATATTTTTTCCTAGAACGGAAGAAGATCGGGAGGCTTGAGGGCCAAGCAAGTGGGCCCACAGGGGGCCCACAAGCCCTGTTGCCGTGGCTAGGGGGAGGCCGCGGCAACCAAGCTTGTGGCCCCCGTGACGCTCCCCTGCCCTAGGTCTTTGGCCTATAAATTCCCTAAAAATCCATAAAAATCAGGGCATCCATGAAAACACTTTTCCACCACCGCAAGCTTCCGTTTCCGCGAGATCTCATCTGGAGACCCTTCCCGGTGCCCTGCCGGAGGGGACTTTGGAGTTGGAGGGCTTCTTCATCAACATCATCGCCCCTCCAATGACTCGTGAGTAGTTCACTTCAGACCTACGAGTCCGTAGTTAGTAGCTAGATGGCTTCTTCTCTCTCTTGGATCTTCAATACAAAGTTCTCCATGATCTTCATGGAGATCTATCCGATGTAATCCTCTTTGGCGGTGTGTTTGTCCAGGTCCGATGAATTGTGGATTTGTGATCAGATTATCTATGATGTATATTTGAGTCTTTGCTGATTTCTTATATGCATGATTTGATATCCTTGTAAGTCTCTCCGAGTCTTGGGATTTGTTTGGCCAACTAGATCTATGATTCTTGCAATGGGAGAAGTGCTTGGTTTTGGGTTCATACCGTGTGGTGACCTTTCCCAGTGACAGAAGGGGCAGCAAGGCACGCATCGTGTTGTTGCCATCAAGGGTAACAAGATGGACTTTTATCGTAGATATGAGATTGTCCATCCACATCATGTCATCTTGCTTAAGGCGTTACTCTGTTCTCATGAACTTAATACACTAGATGCATGCTGGATAGCGGTCGACGAGTGGAGTAATAGTAATAGATGCAGAAAGTATTGGTCTACTTGTTTTGGACGTGATGCCTATAGATATAATCATTGCCATAGATAACGTCACGACTTTGCGCGATTCTATCAATTTCTCGACAGTAATTCGTTCACCCACCGTCTACTTGCTTTCATGAGAGAAGCCACTAGTGAACACTACGGCCCCCGGGTCTATTCACACCTATCGTTTCCACTTTCGCTTTTACTTTGCTTTGTTACTTTGTTGCTTTCAGTTCTCACTTGGCAAACAATCTATAATGGATTGGCAACCCCTTCATAGCGTTGGGTGCAAGCTCTTTGTGTTTGTGCAGGTACTTGTGATAATCCTTCATTAGATCGATACCTTGGTTCTCAAAACTGAGGGAAATACTTACCGCCGCTGTGCTACATCACCCTTTCCGCTTCGAGGGAACACCAACGCAAGGCTCCAAGGCCACGGGGGAATCCTTTGCATATTTGCCAAGAAAGTCCCTAAAGGCGTAGCCGTAGCAGAAGGATGCCTGGTGCCGTTGCTGAGGAGTATCAAGACAAGAATAGTCTCCCGTCAGCACGCTTGTTTCTGGCGCCGTTGGAAGGTCTTTTGTTGCAATAGCATTGTGCTTCTCCCATCATACAAACTCTGGCGTCTGAGCTGAACAAAGACGATACGTTAGGACTCTGAGAATAGTAAGAGATTAAGAGGCTTGTGAGCTGCTCAGGCTCTTGATTTTTTTTGAACTGATAAACATCAGGAGTAAATTGCCAAAAACCATCACAATTGGGTTGCTCGGTGCAAAGATCCATTGTTTTCATAGAAGTTTGTCGAAAACATCGTTTTTCAGTAAAAAATCATAAAGCACTGAAATATCGATTGACATACTTTTAACAAGAAAACTAACAATAGGGCCCGGTCGTCAGGCCTACGTGGCACCAGGTGACAGCCCGCAGAGACAATGTTTGTCTGGTCCATTAAAAAGAAAAGAAGGCCCACCTGTCAGCTGCCCAGCCCACTAGCAGTCATCTTCAACCTTCTGCCAGAAGGAAAAAGTTGAGTCGCGTGCACAGAGAAGCTGCCACCTCCGGCCTGCCTGGATCCCAAGCCTCATTCCCTTCGCCAGTGATGCTGCAGAAACCTGCTCCGCCAATCCCCGTCGCTCACAGATTCCCTCTCACAGTCTTACTCTCCTGCTCGAATCCCCATCTTAGTCCACAGCATGCCGTCGGCGTCTTCCTTCGCCCGTGCGACTACTAGCCTCCCCTCCCCCGTGAGCATCCCCCACCAGAGGATTTGGATCGAGGCATCCTGTAGGAAGCGCAAGTCGTTATGGTGCTCGCCTCTGACCATCGGTCCCTCGCTCCGATTCATCGATGTTGCTAATCCACGACGCCTCCTCTCGCTATCACACACAACGCGTTGGCCTTGCCAAGCCTCTGATGTCGTGCGTGACAAGCCTCGCAACTCCATGCTTTGTCGCCAACACCGTCTGCTCCGGCCACCGCCGTCAACATAAAGGACGACACTCCCAGGCATCCCCGGCTGGCCCGACCAGACGAACGTGCTCAAGGTGAGCAGCCGGTTCTTCCCTCTCTACTTCCTTCTCCATTTGCACCCTCCGGAGAGCCTCCGATGACGACCGTGCCTCGGCCGCCACTCTGCTCCGCCACGAGCTCGATGTGGGCGAGCTCCGACTACCCCCGCGATATCAAGCAAGACCCATGGAGGGCAGGCGGCGGCCTACAAAGTTCCAGGACCTAACCTACGGCCGGTGGCGTGGCCTCACCTCGTTCAACGAGTCCGGCGGCGAGGCGTGGGCAGGCATCGGCGTAGAAAGCGATGGATCAACGGGGGCCATCTACAACTGCCTACGTGGACTGTTTGACTCCGCCACGTTGGCACTGACACTGGGTCCTGTTTGTTAGGTTTTCTGTCAAAATGCAATCAACCGACTATTTAGTGCTTGAATTTTTTACTGAATAACGTGTTTTGGGCAAACTTTTTTGAAAACGATTGTTTTCGGCACTGAGCGACGCAATTTCGGTGGTTTTTGACAATTTACTCTAAACATCAGCAGACCAATGCCTCAGTTACAGACCCAACTCAAAAACACCTCAATTACAGTCAGGCATGTTGCCAATGGGTTCTTCGTTGTTCTCACACCTGGGTGGGTGTTTATTCGAAAGCATGTTGATATTGCTACGGTCCATGAGGTATAGGCCAGAGACTCTCGTAAACTGATAGCACGTTTACTTGCTGGTTGCTGCATATCGTACACAATAAACAAACACGATGAACTCCAACTTGGTATAAACTACAGCCGTCACAACTCATACCTCATCCCTAACGAATTGTGGTGCCCATCCGGGAAAATATCGGTCACTCTAATGCAATCAATTTTTCGTTACCTTTCTAACTATGGAAGATTTGGGACGTGTAAACAACACCATGTCATGGTCATATATACATAAAACTGCCAACTTGCTAATTAAGTTTCTCAGGCATATTCGGATCTTCTCATTATTTTCTCTCGTTTACAGTTGCTAAGTTTGACATAGCTACTAGTGGTAGTATAGTCTACTACTATTCGAAGCTGTGATCCGCTTGATGTACTTCAGCAGTTCGAGATCCATCTTATATGTTCATATATATGTCATGTATATTCCTAGCATAACAATTATGTGGGTTCCAGTTTTATGTATATGAAACTTCAAAGTCAAATCTCACATAGACCTTATATAAGAAATCCCTAGCTCAATCCTTGCGATAACTAAAATGCATCCCAACTTAGCAAGCTGCAGCTTAAATTAAGGGACGACATTTTACATTCTTGTGTGTCTATTTTATAAGAGTATCATGCCAAAATCTTGCTGTCTTGATAATGTACGGCTGTACGTACGTGCAATGCCGTACATGGAGATTTTAATATTTACAAGTAGCGAGGAAATGTCCCTTTGGCATATCCGCCGAACCTGCATTATGCCTATATATACGTACTAGAAGAACGGAACAAATCACACAACAAGAGAAAACCAGAAGAAAGATAGAAGGGGGCAGGAGTTAAGCTGAGAGATCGCCGGCGACCATGGCGACTGAACAGCTCAACGTGTTGAAAGCGCTCGATGTTGCCAAGACGCAACTGTACCATTTCAAGGCCGTGGTGATCGCCGGCATGGGCTTCTTCACCGACGCCTACGACCTCTTCTGCATCGCGCTTGTCACCAAGCTGCTGGGGCGCATCTACTACACCGATCCTGCTCTCAACGAGCCCGGCCACCTCCCGGCAAACGTGTCGGCCGCCGTGAACGGCGTGGCCCTATGCGGCACACTTGCCGGCCAGCTCTTCTTCGGCTGGCTCGGTGACAAGCTCGGCCGCAAGAGCGTCTACGGCTTCACGCTCATCCTCATGGTCCTCTGCTCCATCGCGTCGGGGCTCTCGTTTGGACACGAGGCCAAGGGCGTAATGGGGACTCTATGTTTCTTCCGCTTCTGGCTCGGCTTCGGCGTCGGCGGCGACTACCCTCTGAGCGCCACCATCATGTCCGAGTATGCTAACAAGAAGACCCGCGGCACCTTTATCGCCGCCGTGTTTGCCATGCAGGGGTTTGGCATCCTATTTGGTACTATTGTTACCATCATCGTCTCGTCCGCATTCCGACATGCATTCCCTGCACCGCCATTCTACATTGACGCCGCGGCATCCATTGGTCCGGAGGCCGACTACGTGTGGCGCATCATCGTCATGTTCGGCACCATCCCGGCCGCCCTGACCTACTACTGGCGCATGAAGATGCCCGAAACTGCACGGTACACAGCACTCATCGCCGGCAACACGAAGCAAGCCACATCAGACATGTCCAAGGTGCTCAACAAGGAGATCTCAGAGGAGGCTGGGCAGGGTGAGCGGGCCACTGGTGATACCTGGGGCCTCTTCTCCAGGCAGTTCATGAAGCGCCATGGGGTGCACTTGCTAGCGACCACAAGCACTTGGTTCCTGCTCGATGTGGCCTTCTACAGCCAGAACCTGTTCCAGAAGGACATCTTCACCAAGATCGGGTGGATCCCGCCGGCCAAGACCATGAATGCATTGGAGGAATTGTACCGCATCGCCCGTGCCCAAGCGCTCATCGCGCTCTGCGGCACGGTGCCGGGCTACTGGTTCACCGTCGCCTTCATCGACATCATCGGGAGGTTCTGGATCCAGCTCATGGGATTCACCATGATGACCATTTTCATGCTTGCAATCGCGATACCGTATGACTACTTGGTGAAACCAGGGAACCACACCGGCTTCGTCGTGCTTTATGGGCTCACTTTCTTCTTCGCCAACTTCGGCCCCAACAGCACAACCTTCATCGTACCGGCAGAGATCTTCCCGGCGAGGCTCCGGTCAACATGCCACGGTATATCGGCCGCAACCGGTAAGGCGGGCGCGATCATCGGCGCATTCGGGTTCTTGTATGCGTCGCAGGACCAGAAGAAGCCTGAGACAGGGTATTCACGGGGAATCGGCATGCGCAACGCCCTCTTCGTGCTCGCTGGCACAAACTTTCTGGGCCTGCTCTTTTCCCTGCTGGTGCCGGAGTCCAAGGGCAAGTCGCTCGAGGAGCTCTCCAAGGAGAACGTCGGCGATGATGGCATCGATGCTTAGGCTGGTGCACATCTGGAGACACAGAGTCATGCACAAGTGTTTCCTTTCTCCTTGCAGCATTTCTTTCCTTCTGTGTGGCCACTTCCTGAATTTGTGGTGTCGCTTACCGTTCGTGTGTTGCTGTTTCTGGCTGGATTTTGCCTAAACCCAGCGAGATTGCAATTTTCTGATGGTGCTCTGTATTCGTTTGTGAAGAATTGCCAATAAAATATCCCCTTCATTTGATTTGATTCCAACAGATCACCTGTTGCCTGCAGTGCAAGATCAGATGTCTGAAATGTTTAACCTGGACAAAAGATATGGGATTCCAGAGAGAAAAAATCTCTTCACAAAATTGAAGTAATTTGCTTGCAAATTACCACATCGAATGTCCTTTAGACAGCGTGGAAATTGGATATTTCCCTCTGTAGTGACAACAACGAGTAGCAACACATTGGTTCCCCGCAAAAAAAAAAAAGGAATAACAACACCGCTTGGTTCCGATACTTACCAGGCCAAGCTAGCCTTCTTTTTTCCATTAAGAAAGACTAGGAAAAATGCCCGTGCGTTGCAACGGAAGAACAAACATCACATCCCAATTCAAAACCGTAAAGCTCAAGACCAACCTCATTCACATGCCTACGCCTCTATTTCAACACCACACCATCCATGTCTTCACCGCTTATCCACCTTTCCGTCACGTTGACATTGTTGTGGTGTTCAATTGGTCCCAACATCTTCGAACATGGTCAATCCCAAGTCGATGAGCTCGGCCATTGTGCTTCACTATGAAGGAAATGTCGGTTGCCATGAATCATAATTTGACGAGTCTACGAATTCAACCACCAAAACATTGAAAACATTAGAACCATGAAAAAAATCATAAAAAGGTCTTATATACGACTAACATATATTCTTGTCGGTTGAAAATATGCCTTCATGTGTCTACGTTATAACACTGTACATGCAAATATTTGTATACTGGAATGTCCCACAATATCAAAAGTTAGTACAACTGACGATACTAAGTGTCCTAACATTTTTTTTCGTGGTCCTGTTCAACCAACATAGCAGTGGTAGATGGGCTAAATAAAAAATAAAAAAACTAAATATACCCGTTGGCTGCTGTTGTAGTTGTCTCTCGTGGAGTGAAGTCTGAAATAAACCTTGAATTTATATGCCTAGTCGAAATCGAACCCTCAACTTTGAATCCCTGAAGTATGTACCCTCTACTCTTTGAGCCCGATCATTTTTAACCTTGAACCTGTTTGGCGCGTTGGGAAAAGATCATTCCCGCTCAGGATTATATGAAACTCTCACTGACATGCAGACCCCATTGTCATATTCATCTTGATCTTTCCTTTTTGCGTTGTATTCATCTTATTCTTTAGTCCATGCTAGAGTTGCGATGGCCTAAAAAACGAAAAAAAAACATTTGAAGCGTTTTGCAGATCATCATCGTCCTTGGTCCATGTTAGAGTAATAAAGAATAAATAAATCTTAAAATAAAAAAGATCCCTTCTGCTTTCTTCTTCCTGCTCCCTTTGTCTTGCCCAAAACTGAACATCTGATCCATCAAACCCATGGCCAAAGACAGTGGATCTGTATGCAGCTTAGCCAAAATGAAATCTCCATACTCTCTTGTGATCACGCATCCCATTTTCACCATTGATTAGATCTTCTAGAGTTCCACTTTCTAAGCTCGGATCTTGATGGGCAAGATCAAAGGAGAGACATGAATCATGGAGTCCACTTTGCCTTCAGCTTGCAGGTGGTGGAGCACCTGTTGGAGGGCCGACGACCGCGCTGCTTCCTAGGCAGCGGGCTCATTCCTTCCCTCCGATGAGGTGGTAGTGACGAGCTCGGTGGCGACGAGCAAAGATCTAGCAGCTCTGGCTTGCATCGACACGGAGCTCAACGGCAGTAACTATTTTTTGCCGGTCGTCGTTGCAGCTTTATAACACCCATAGTATAGTGCAGAGCTGAGCTCCTCTTTGCATCTCCGTCATCGACCACAAGAAATAGAGGCAGGCAAGAGGAGACCACATACCACACACCCACGCATGGCTGCGGACAGCAAGATGCAAAGCCAGATGCTGCCACCAACGGCCGGTAGCATCGGCGAGGAGAGGCACGGGAGGCGGGCAGAAAGTGGCTGGAGAGCATCCTGAGCGACAAGTTGGTGCCGTGGGCATGGCGGGCAGGCGTTCGCGGAGCCGGCGCAGGTAGCGTGCTTGCCGCCATGGCGCCCCTGGAACTGAAGAAGTGAGAAACGGGCTACACAAGAGAGATAGAGATTGGAAGCATAGGAGGAGGAAGATGAAATTGACGTGTGGGGCCGTGCAGTCAGTGAGAGTAGAGATTCATCCTGGCTGGGATCGTCCTTGTCCCGGTACGTCAAACATGAATTCACAGGCATAAGGTCAGGATTGACCGGGATTAGTAAGTATGGGGTATCAATTTCAAGGATTTGAAGGTCGAGGTTTAATTTTGACGGGTTGTATCAGTTTAAGGTTTTTTTCAGACTTTACCCTCTCTCGTGTGGCCGTATGCAATGGTTTAATGTGCCTATGGTATAGGCCATCCAAGGGAGCCGAAGCTACTTTCTGCCACCGATCCCAAAGCCACTGTCTTCTCAACCTCTTCAACTGAATCCATCGCAGAATGATTGATTTGCTCGCAGGCTTCAGCTTGCAGTGTGGTACGGCTCTGTACATTGTGAGGCGGATGACTGCATACGTTTGGCATGGAAGTAACTCAAAGGCTACATATGGAAAAAGAGGTACCCGACGTTGAAGTGGATGGAGGGGTTGCATCAGGTCGCAGGAGAGTAGCGGAGGCGCGTCCTCGGGTCGGATCCCCTTGAGGCCCGGCGCCAGCTTCCAGCGAGTCACTGTTCCGAAATGTGATTGCGTTCGAGCAGACGTATAGGTGCCTGAATATTATCTTTTATGATTCTGAATTTTCACAGGACAGGGCTAATGACATACAAACAATGTGCCTTCATTCTTGAAGAGAATGGTAATTGGATTCTCATTCTGAGGAACCATCTTCAGGTGCATTTTCTTCATAATCTGCTACATCCTTCTATATTGATAAGTATGACCATCAGCTGCATTCACCTCGACGTAACTGAGAAGAGAAATGTTTTTTATGGTGGAGAAGATAAATAATGATTGATAGAAACCTACCCAACCATGAATTTATAATTTATGGGGGTATACACTACAGTAAAAAATCATAACTTAATCAAAAAATAACTTCATCCAAGATTATGTCGCAATGGATTGCTCTAAGTCCACCAACGAATTTCGGATTTCGGTTCTGCCGGAAGTCAACCACAAGACTGGCATCAATTTATGTCAACAATGAATAACAACACCGCTTGGTTCCGATACTTCCCTGTATGGCCCAGGCCAAGCTAGCCTTCTTTTTACCCGGAGCAAAAGGGCTCGTTCGTTGCAACGGGAGAAAAACAATTAAAATCTCCAACAATGCTGATCATATTATGTCTTTAAAATTTTAGGACATTTCTTGAAATGCATGAACATTTTTTGAATTAGCAAACATTTTTTTCAATTGCACTCAAAAAATAATACACAAACTTTTTTTTGAAAATCATGGACTTTTATTGTTTCCAGCAGCATTGTTCTCAAAATGATGAACATTTTTCTGAATATGCGAATATTTTTACAAAAATCCCAAGCATTTTTTGAACTCACAAACATTTTATGTTTTCTTCAAACTTTTATTTCAAAATTCTCCGTTTTATAAATTGAAAAAGTTTTCCAATGTTCTAAATTATTTAAAATAAAAAATGGAACAGAAAAATGAAGATAAAAAACGAGACTAAAAACAAAGGCACGAACTGTTTTTAAGATTTTTACACGGACTTTTCTTTACAATCATTGATTTTTTAATTTTATGGACATTTTCTCAAAATTTAAACATTTTTTTGTATATGCAAACATTTTTCAACAATCCTGGGTAGTTTTTGAATTCTCAAAAAAATTATGTTTTATTGAATATTTTATTTCGAAATTCTCAATTTCTTAAAATTGAGAAAAGTTATTTGAAGTTCTAAATTATTTAAAGTACAAAAAAGAAAATGGAACTGAAAATAAAAATAGAAAACTAAACCAAAGAAACAAGCGCCCACGCATGGGCCGGCCCAAACAGGTGTGATGCATCTTTTTCCAAGGCCCAGAGCGTAATATAGGAGTTTCCTACATGGGCCGGCTCAGTCCGGAGATTTTTCTGTTTGAAACGTTTTCTATGACTTATAGGTGGCATTGGTGGGTAATTTTAGTCAACTTTAGGGGCAATTTGAAACCAACTTATATTTTGGACTGCACCGGACTAGGACTGCGGGTTAGTTTCGATTAAATATAAGGGGTTTATGTAAAATGTAAAAAAAACGATTCGTTCTCTAACTTAAATCTGGACTGCAGGTTGATTTCTGGAAACATCATGGGCTTTTTTGTAAAAGTGGCACGACGGACGACAGAAGCAGTCGACGCTTTATTATTAGGGAGATATTAAGAAAGATAGGATATGAAACAAACGAGGGGCATCTGTTTTTAGGCAATCTCGCATAACTATTTATTCTTCTCCTATGATGTTCTTGTTGGGATATCTTCCTCATGTGGGGTGTAAGGAGATGACCATTTCAGGCCTTTAAGCAGCCCAAAAGAGGTGCAAAAGCCCACTATCCATTAGGGTTATGACCTAGGTTTATTTTGGTCTTTGCATCTGAGGGGATGGGGATGCTTTATCCTCCATCTGGCAGCCACCACCTAGGGTGATGAAAATCAGTTCAGCCTTCATTGGAGAAGAAGAGAGAAAACCAAGTGAGAAAGGAAAGAAAAGAAAGATTGAAGGAAGAAGCAAAGGGAGCTCCTCCCCAAGGTTGTGATGATCCATATCCACTACCTTGCCTCCTTCAAACTGCGGTTCCACCATCTTTGGTGAGATTGTTCCAATCCCTAGCTCTTGATCCCCAAATCTTGGTGTGTTCATCCAAGATTGGGTTTTGATGAAATATGGAGAAGACATATTGAATCCTTTGTACAAAAAGGGAGTGTTGGAATTAAAATCAATGATGACATGGGCCATTTTTTCCAAACACTCAAAGGTCTCACGCAGGGAGATCCAATGTCACCTATCCTATTTAACATAATTGTTGATATGTTGGCAATTCTAATAGGAAGGGCTAAACAAGAAGGACAAGTAGGTGGACTCGTGCCGCATCTGGTGGATGGTGGTGTCTCCATTCTACAATATGTTGATGATACTATATTGTAATTTGCCTTATTTTCTTAAGTAGGGGAATCATTCCACTCAGACAGTCGTAACCAACCACAACCACCATGCCGCTCACTCTCAACCCTTAATCTTATCACAAAATCTACTCACTTGTCTTATGGGTGAGCCAGTGATCGCCGCCGCCGTTGCAGTCCAACAACAAGGGACGAGGGTGGCAACCACGAGGGTGGGAACCACCTTCCTATCTTAGTGCTAATTCTACCCATGGTCACTTACTTAATTCAGTTCCAACGTCTCACATAGTAATTCTACCCATGATGAGTTGTGCTATAGCCATTCCAAGAAAATCTGCAGCATGCCCCATCAAGTAGGTCTCTTAGTAAGGTCTTTGATGAGGGAGAAGCTAGACACACCTCCATCGTTGATATCTCTCTCTTCTTCACTTGACGCCTCTAGTTAGCTAGCCCAACAAACAACCTAGATCCCATGATGGCGAGCTAGTACTCGTTGTCACATTGTTTCCCCTATATATTACAACAATTATTTTTAAATGATCAATATATAGTTTCTTATTTCTTTCATTATTATTATTTTACAAAAAAAATAGTTCACATGTGTAGATTGATTCACCCATAAGCTATTTTGATCACACGATATAAAGATTCTACATTTCTATCCCTAGGCGAAGTAAAATATGATCTAGCTAATAAGTTCAACATGTGTACCACTAATGCCTTTGAAGAAGGGTAGCTGCTAGGGTGGCCACATGTGTCGCATACAAAACAAAATCTTTATTGCCAAAAAATCGTTGTAGGAAATTTGCTATCAATAATTAACAATTTACGAAGAAACAATATGCCCTAGCACATTTGGTCATGCATTTGCAACATTTTTTTAACATTATCACTCATTTAATAAAACCACCATAACAACATTTGCTTTAGAAAACAACCATAACAATGTATTCCCATGAAGATATATGTTCAATAAATATGTAAAGCCCAAGTTGAGGTAAGTGCATTATACCATGAACTGATTCCCAAAAAAAACAATTATTTGTTGTACTAATTTCGGAGCTAAAGTTGAGTGTACAAATATATTGCCAGAAAACAGTGAAATAGTAAGTTATTTCATCAGCAGATAGATGCAGGAGCACATATGCAAAATCACATCTAATGCATGTTTGTCAAAAATAAGGAGTTACTTTACTACAAACGATGCAAACCTTAAGGTGAATTTTGTTACAATATTGTCTCGGTTTTAAGACCCCATGTCATCCACAGTGCACCAATGCACTTTTCCTAGCTATTTCAAGACATAAAAATACGGGAACAGCACCACCAACAATATTGAACTCTTGCTCCACTTTCAATCATAGGTTTCACACAGCTCAAAATTTCCGATTTATCAGACCGGATGTTTCACATTGAGCAGGATATACAAGCTTCAGTTTTAGAAGCAAATGTTGAGATGAGATTGTAAATCGATTTGAATAGTTGTCGATTGACAGCATCCGTCCATGTCAATTTGTGAGCAAATCACTTTCTAACTTTGGTAACAGAATTTCAGAGCAGTTCTTTGATGTCTTGATCATGTACATGAGATGAAAATCGTTGTAATATAGTGCAGATGGGAATAGGGATCTATTGGAGAGCATACCATTGGTGTTGTCAACGTATGGGCACAAAACAAATAAACTAAACTAAACCATGCCCGAGTACTGAACACTTGAATAAATATGAACTATGTATAATATGCTCCTAGTTCATTGGTTATCTATAAATCTGAAATGAAACAAAAGAGTATTACCATAACCCTGCTAAAAGATCATCCAGGATCGGTCCTGTAAATGAAAAAGAAGTTTGATTTTTTCCTTTCAAATTATCATATCTAAATATCTAAGGTAACTATCTTAGCAAGCTTACCATCCATAGTTGAGTGAAGCTAAGATTGGTGCTTCTGCTTGTAGACCAGCACAATTAAGATGCCTCTTGTATCTTGTAGTAAAGGAAAACGGTGAGCTCTACTTGTGCACGTGCGCCTCATTGCTTGCCTCTTCCCCAAACTATGGATCAATTGCACCAGTAGTTTCCATAACGACAAAACGGAAAGCTTGATCACGTTCAAATGGATTTAATGATGAAAGGCAAACTTTTCCATGGGGCGTCCCTCTGCGGTACTTCCACTCTACATCAGACAACCTTTTATTAAATCTGAAATTTCATCTCCTTCACCTTACTCAAATCAAGCATCAATTATACATTATGGTTTATTTTGTTGTAAACAATATTTTATGACATAATTAATTGCCATGCATTAGAAGTAATAACAAATCATGAAGTTCTTTCGAGATACATTGTCAGTTACAAAATCTGTAAGACAACTGAAAGAGAAAAATATAAGAGCAACTCATGTCAGTAATAGATGACAGAATAATTTAACAAAATAAGCACAGGAGGTAGTAAAGATCTAATATAATCCAAAGCAAGATTCCATCTTAACAATTGAGAACCATTCCGTCCTAAGGAAATACAATATCTCACCCCCCACTACGCACCAAAGATGTGTAGGCCGGATCTAATACATTATTCTATTAGTTTAGGTAGAAATACAAATCTATTCAATCTACTCCATTAGAACAAATAAGTGGTAAGAGTACGCTGTGGGACCTGGGCATTGAGAAAAAACAGCCAGCTACAACCAGGCCCTCCTAGGAGCACATATCATTAGAGTAGATCTAGACCTCTCCCTATGTTGTCATTCTACTTGGTCAACTACAACAACATGTAAACGGACCAATTTGAGCTCATAATGTATAGTGAAACAAGTGGATTCATGTCTTCTCTCCTTTTTCTCATGCTTCAGACAGAAGGAACTCTCTTCGTTCCTTCATGATTCATCTCTTACCAACTCGAGAGATAAGAAAAAGGATAGAAATGTCAGCACTTGCTTACGAAGAAGAGGAAAATAGCAGCAGATAGAAAACTTGATGCTTCGGGGTAGCTAATCCACCAATTTTAAAACAGTTACAAAAGACAAGAATACCACATATTAAAATCCTACATTTTAACATACCTTGATGAATCTCTAATCAATTTTTTTGTCACCGAGATAATCAAAAGAAAAAGTTGTACACTCCTTTGAGCAAACAATCAACAACAACATAGTAATACAGGAAGAAATCAATAGAAGATATTTGTGGAAAACACCTGAATGGAAAACTTAATATATATATTAAAATGTTTGGGGCACCTAGGTGACTCGGCACCTAGGCCTATTATGGCAAGCCATTTTCATTGGTGCATTGCGTGCATTCAATGAAATAGTATCTTTCCATTTTTCATTTGCATATATATATTTTTTTAATCTAGATATATAGATTGACTATTCGTAACCCTGGGTGAGGAATAGTTATTTTTCACCCCTCCCTATTTTTTTATATCAATGCACCCTGATTTTATGTTCCATAATTTTTTTATTATTTCATACGTAAAAAGAGACTGTAACAAAATATATAGGCATCATAAAAAATATTTTATATCATGTAAAATTACAAACACAAAAACATAGTGTAAAATATACATAAAATATGATTTTTCTGGTCTTATGACCTATATTTTTGTTTTCTTATGTCAAACTTTACGTAATGAATCATTATAAATATAACAATTTGCATTTCAAATATAATTTATGAAATGAAATGATCGTAAAAATACCTCAGTTGAAGAATAAGTTATTCTGCATCCTAAGTGATGAATAGATATATATATATATATATATATATATATATATATATATATATATATATATACACTGGTGGAAAAAGGGCCTTTGGTCGCGGTTCGCAACTGCCATTAGTCGCGGTTGCGCAACCGCGACCAAATAGGCGCGACTAAAGGCCCCCCCCTTTAGTCGCGGTTGCTTAAGAATCGCAACTAAAGGCCCGTCCACGTGGGCGCCAGGCGGCCGTCGGGGCGGAGGACCTTTAGTCGCGGTTCTTCTGGCCAACCGCGACTAAAGGCCGCCACAGGGTATAGCCCCCCCCCCCTAAACCTGTTTTCTGTTTAATTTGTATTGTTTTATTTCTTTTGTGCTTTATTTTAATTTTGAAGGAGTTTCACATATTCTACGGTACTACATACATGCATATGAATGTACAATTTCAAACAAATTTGAAATTAGAACCAAAAAAAATTCAAGAGGAATATACAATATATATTCAATATCATCGGATGACCATATACAATTTTGAACAAGTTTCCATACATAATTTAATGCATATAAAGTTCTACGTCCTCGTAATGGTGTTCTCCTTTACGATGGAGGACTTCCCTCCTGAACCATCCAGCTAGTTCCTCTTGAAGTGGTCGGAAGCGAGCTTCTGGACTAAGCATCACCCGGAGGTTATTCCGCTGAGCATTGGTATCACTCGGAACCCGCTCAGAGGTGTATCTTCGGATCATCTCACAGACATAGTATCCACATAGATTGGTCCCCGCTGGCTGAATATCCCCACCATTCTTAGCCTTTGACCTTTTGAATTCTAGCTCTTTTTTGAATTCACCGACCTTTGTATCTACGAACCGTCTCCAAACCCTACGAGGCAAAGAAAATTAAATGAACAAGAGAGTTATTAGTTACTTGATATTAGGAAATGAACGAAATAGGCCGATCGATATAGAGCGCAAATGAATGAAAATAATTACTTCTGCAGCATTCTTCTCATGCCGCCCCAAAGCTTTGGATCCATATTCAGCGAGTCGTGGACGAGACATTCTGAGGTGTCAACTTTAATTACTAGCAGAATCCAGTGGAACCTGCGGACACGATACATGCACAGTACGTCATGCATAACTCATCGATTAGCCGGCCACATACCATGCATGGAGTAAACAAAAGAGAATGTGCTCAAGACAGAAACACCCACCCAAAATGGTAAGGAAATAGAATATCACTTTTGAGTTCCTGCTTTGTAAGAAACTGCCACAGGTCTGCCTCCATGTCGGCGGGGTGATGCTCCAACACATATCCATTAACGATGTGTGGGTCAATGAACCCAACATCATGGATGTTCCTTACTCTGCATTCCTTAATCTTCATTCTGCATGTATAATAGCGGACACAACAATATAGTTACGACATATATATAGTGCAGGCAATATGAACGAGATGGGGTATAAATAAATCACTTACAGAACGTAGCAACTGATGATAGATTTGTCGAGCTCGCGCAGATTGAAAAGCTGGAACAATTCACTCAGATGAATTTGTACATAGTAATGTTTGAAGTGATGCTCATATCTAACTTCCGCATAAATATAATCTTTGGCGTTTTTATTTTTTATGTAACCCTTGTACCATTTCAGCAGACCTTTCATTTGTGGAGGTAGATCCTCTTCCTGCGCAGGCTCGACGAGAGGCCCATTCTTCACATATGTAATTACTACCTCCTTCACTGGCGCCTCATCAAGGCCTAACATTTCACAAAGAGTAATACCTAAGTTGGCCGCTTGTTCTCTGGCACTCGTTACAGTCAATCCATGTACTGCCGCAGCTGCTATGATATCGGGGTCATCCGGACCGGCGGCTTTCACTATAAGCGGGGCAATCGATTGTTTACTTTGTTCCCCGAGCTGGGCAACTCGTTTCCCGCTTTTTTTACTTTCTAATTCCGTTTTCTCGGCCTCCTCCAAGGCTTTGTTCTCCTGGTTCTCCGCCCTCTCTTTCTTCTCCTTCAACATGAATGCCTGCCTACGAAGTTCACGTGCATAGTCGTCAGGCAGATTCTTCGCGGCTTGGGACGGTGTGCTCAAAAATAACTTAGCCCACTTCTTTTGCTCATCAGAAAATACTGGCTTGGGCTCGGGCTCTCTTTTCTTCTTGCAGTCCGCCTTCCATTTCTCATGATCAGCAGCCGCCCTCGCGGCAGTTTCCTCGGCACTACGTTCCCAAGGCCTTGTGGGGAGAGGCTTCAGTGATGGCTCCGGTACCTTTGTGGTCTTAGGTACATAAGGGTCCGGGTTAATAATCCAGGACTGCTTCTGCTTCTTTGCCGGAGGCGGATTGGGGGGTGGCGTCTGATCACCCGCCGGACGAGGACTGGGGGGCGGCGTCTGATCACCCGCCGGACGTTGTGGACTGGGGGGCGTCGGCTGACGTGACGGAGGTGTAGGTGAACCGTCACCACCACCACCACCACCGCCACCGCCACCGCCACCACCACCACCGTAGGGGGGTGGACTTGTTGTCCTTGGCGCCTCGCCTGGAAACTTGATAAACTTCTTTTGCCACAGAATGAAATGGCGCTTGACATCTCCAAGTCTTTTCTCCCCTTCAGGTGTAGCAATGTCAATCTCCAGGTCCTCAAACCCTTGGACTATGTCCTCCACCGTGACACGAGCATAGCCATCTTGAATTGGGTTGTTGTGGTGGAGTGCTCCAGGTAAACATGGTAAAGCACTGCTGATGGCTACCTTCATGGACATGTTCCCGATAGGATAATACAGATGACATTCTTTCATCTCCTTTATATCGTCCACGGGGTAGCGAGGAGGCTCCGGTGCAGTAATTTCGACCACCAGAGGCTCCGGTGCAGTAATTTCGATCGTCGGTGCATCTGCACCAGCTGGTGGGGCCTCCGTGGAAGCCACGCTGCTTCTCCGCTGCTGGCTTCCGAGATCCGCTGGATGATCTTCATGCTGCGCCCGAGCTACATCTCTTTCGGCTAATAGTACACTCACGGTTTTCTTCATCACATCCATTTCCGATGCCAACCGCGCCACAACATCTGCTTCCCGATCCATCTTTCTCTTACGGCTTCTGTAACCGTACGGGTCATCGTTCTGGGGGAACCCTATTTTCCACGGAATGTTCCCCATGCCTCGTACACGTCCTCCGTGTTCAGGATTCCCGAGGGCTTTTGTCAGCGCGTCGTTCTCTCTGTTGAACTTGATCTTCCCCTCTTGAGCATCCCTCATTGCGTCAATAAGGGCTTGGGTGGGTTTAATTAATTTGCCCCGGTAAACACACTCCCCTGTCTCCGGGTTCAGCGTTCCCCCATGCCCGTACCACCAGCTTTTGGCCCTTTGGTCCCATCCCTCCGTACCTGGACGGATTCCTCGCGCCCTCAGCTCGTTCTCCATCTTCTCCAACCTAGGCACCCAAATGCGATACCCTCCTGGCCCCATAATATGATTGTACTCCTTCTTAGCCGCATTTTCCTTATTTCTTTTCGATATTTGAATGAACTGCTCCGATTTCTTTTGCTTCACAAATTCTGGCCAATCATGTTTCAGTTTCTCATATTGTCCTTTGAAATCCGGAGTCTTGTTCTGCTTGACAAAGTCATGGGCTAGATTTTGCTTGAATTTTCGGAATGCGTCGGCCATCTTATGAAGAGCGAACTGTTTGACTAGCCTCCTCCTCTCCTTGTTTTCCTCAATCTTGTTACCCTCCTCATCGAATTTGTTGTATTCCGGAGGTAGAACGAAATGTTCCATAAGCTTCTTGAAGCAATCTTTTTTTGTTCTCTTATCGACAAAAGTGAAACCAGCAATTCGTGCCTTCTTTGGCTCATTCCACTCCTGGACGGTGATCGAGACGTTGTCTCTAACAACGGCTCCGCATTGGCTGACAAACTTGGTGGCGTTCTTGCGGGGCTCCAGCGGCCTGCCGGTTGCACTGTCGACAACCTCGATGGTGCATGTTTCTCCTTGTTTCATCGTCTTGGTTGCGCCACGCTTTGACGACGTACTCGATTGTTTCGACGATCCGGCCGAGGGCTGAAATAAGAAAGAGAGTCGCGCGCGTTAGTACACACATATTTATTCAAATCAGTTAGTTTGTATCACCAGAGGCTCAATGTATATATATACCTCGGCGCCGGAGGTGGTTGCTACTTCCATTTGAAGATCGTCGTTTATCGACGTTTGTTCGGCATCATCTTGCTGACGGCGCCCTTCATCTTCACCGTCAAGGTTCAGATAAGAAGAGATATCATCTTCTTGATCTTGTCCGGTCGGCACATATAGAATATCGTCGTTTATGATGCCGAACATATGTGCTTCACCGTCCGGATCATAGTTGTCCATAATCGGGTCAGCTCTATCGTCCGCCATTATGTCAGTCCTGAAAACATGTAGTAAAAACAAATTAATTAAGTGAAGAAGGGGGGCGGTGGCGGTGGCGGTGGCGAAAGGGCGGTGGCAAAAGGAGGGGGCGAGGAAGGGGTGGGAGAGGGTGTCGCGGTAGAGCGCGAGACGGGGCGGCAGACGACTACTTGGCCTCCCTTGTCCTATTTTTCTGGCTCCGCCACTGACCCTATCTCTAGGAATGTCTGCTTCCACTAACACACACGAGCATCAATGTTAAGTTTAGAACTTAAATTCTGATGGGTTAGGATATCACTGTATTCCTAACAAAGCTCCAAACTTGCAAGGTAAACATCTTATATTTGTGAACAGAGGGATTATTTCACTTGTTGCAAATATGGTATAAACTTAACCGAACACGAGAGCTCGTACACACGTTATATATAACAAAAAGATCTCAAGTATCCGGCCTTCATCGTCGTGAGACATATAACCATCACTATATATAAAAAAGACCCGGATTTCTATAGTACTTCCTCCGTTTCTAAATACAAGTCATTTTAAAGGTTTCATTAAAAAACTACATATGGATGTGCATAGACATACTTTAGAACGTAGATTCACTTATATTTAGGAACGGAGGGAGTAATACTAAGTGAATCAAGTATCCAACTTTTAAAGGAAAACTATTATTGACGGTGCAAGATTCATAGTGGCCGGCGGCATTGAGGGTGGGCGAGGGAGGCCGGTGATAGCGACCGGCGGCGCCGTACGTGGGCGAGACGGGGCGGCGTCGAGGGCGAGGGGCGACGGCGGGCGGCGTCGAGGGCAAGGGCGACGGCGGGCGGCGAGGGCGGCGTCGAGGGCGAGGGCGACGGCGGGCCGCGGCGTCGAGGGCGAGGGCGACGGCGGCAGGCCTTCGGCGCGCGCGGCAGAGAATCGGAGAAGACGAGAATCGGAGAAGACGGCGGCAGGCCCTTGTATTTATAGCCCCCCCCCTTTAGTCGCGGTTGGGGAGGCGACCCGCGACTAAAGGGAACTTTAGTCGCGGGTCGCCTCCCCAACCGCGACTAAAGGGTTTTTGGCGGGTTTTTGCGTTCCCGCGCCCCCCCCCTTTAGTCGCGGTTGGGGAGGCGACCCGCGACTAAAGGTAACCTTTAGTCGCGGTTGGCTAAACCAACCGCGACTAAAGGGTTTTTTTCGTTCCCGCGCGCAACGACCTTTAGTCGCGGTTGGTCTGGCCAACCGCGACTAAAGGTATTTTTCAAAATACTTTTCTTTTTCAATATCTTAAAAATACAAATAATATATCAAAAAATTCAGAAAAATAAAACTAATTCAATTCAATATGTTAAAAACACAAAAATTATATCAAAAAATTAAGAAAAATAAAACTAATTCAATTCAAAATGTTAAAAATACAAATAATATATCAAAAAGTTAAGAAAAATAAAACTTCTGGATTGATTACCTTCTGAGAGATTGCATTGAGGAATGCACATAGCTTCACAATGGCTACTCGAACATTTTGCGGCAGGAGCCCCCTCAAAGCAATCGGAAGCAATTGCGTCATAATCACGTGGCAGTCGTGAGACTTCAGGTTTTGGAACTTTTTCTCCGCCATGTTTATTATTCCCTTTATATTGGACGAGAATCCAGACGGGACCTTCATACTGCTCAGGCATTCAAAAAAGATGACCTTCTCTTCTTTGGTCAGAGCGTAGCTGGCACGACCTTGAAACCATTCCCGATGCCGGTCATCAGGGTCTTTCAAACGTTGCTGGTCCTGCCGTGCTTCCTTTGTATCATTTGTCTTCCCATACACGCCCAAGAAGCTTAGGAGGTTCACGCAAATATTCTTCGTAACGTGCATCACGTCGATTGCAGAGCGGACTTCTAGGACTTTCCAATATTCTAGCTCCCAGAATATAGATTTCTTCTTCCACATGGCTGCGTGCCCGTCAGCTCCCTTCGGAACTGATTGTCCGCCAGGACCCTTTCCAAAGATGACTTTCAAATCCTTGACCATATCAAATACCTCAGCACCAGTGCGTTCCGCAGGCTTCGGCCGGTGATCTGCCTTGCCGTTGTAATGCTTGCCTTTCTTTCTTACTGGATGAATTTTCGGAAGAAATCGACGATGCCCAAGGTACACGTTCTTCTTACAATTTGGCAAATGTACACTTTCAGTCTCATGTAAGCAGTGCGTGCATGCATTGTATCCCTTATTTGACAGTCCCGAAAGGTTACTAAGAGCAGGCCAATCGTTGATGGTTACGAAAAGCAACGCTCGTAGGTCAAATTCCTCTTCTTTGTGCTCATCCCACACACGGACACCAGGTCTGCCCCACAGCTGTAAAAGTTCATCAACTAATGGCCTTAGGTACACATCGATGTCGTTTCCGGGTTGCTTCGGACCTTGGATGAGCACTGGCATCATAATGAACTTCCGCTTCATGCACAACCAAGGAGGAAGGTTGTAGATGCATAGAGTCACGGGCCAGGTGCTATGGCTGGAGCTCTGCTCGCCAAAAGGATTCATGCCATCTGTACTTAGACCAAATCTTATGTTCCTTGCGTCAGCTGCAAAATCTTTGAACTCTCTGTCGATCTTTCTCCATTGCATTCCATCTGCGGTGTGTCTCAACTCCCCGTCCGACTTACGGTCCTCTTTGTGCCATCGCAACAACTTGGCATGCTCTTTGTTCCTGAACAAACGTTTCAACCGTGGTATTATAGGAGCATACCACATCACCTTGGCGGGAACCCTCTTCCTGGGTTTCTCGCCCTCAACATCGTCACCAGGGTCATCGCCTCTCATCTTATAACGCAATGCAGTGCATACCGGGCATTCATTCAAATTCTCGTATTCACCGCGGTAGAGGATGCAGTCGTTGATGCATGCATGTATCTTCAGAACCTCTAAACCTAGAGGGCATACAACCTTCTTTGCTTCGTACGTACTGGCGGGCAACTCGTTATTCTTTGGAAACATATTCTTCAACATTTTCAGCAAGTTTTCAAATGCCGAGTCAGCTACACCTGCCTGTGCCTTCCATTTCAGCAAATCCAGTGTGCAGCCCAGCTTTTTCAGACCATCATCGCATCCGGGGTACAACGACTTTCTGTGATCCTCTAACATGCGATCCAAATTCTCCCTCTCCTTTTCA
Organism: Hordeum vulgare subsp. vulgare; assembly: GCF_904849725.1. Lineage (NCBI taxonomy): Eukaryota > Viridiplantae > Streptophyta > Magnoliopsida > Poales > Poaceae > Hordeum > Hordeum vulgare. The sequence continues at coordinate 582,542,513 of NC_058521.1, forward strand.
GTTTCGCAGCGTCTCCGTGCATCAGCAATGGTCCGACCAAGATCATCAACGGTCTCATCACGTGCCTCTTCTTCACCTTCACCTTCCCCTTCACCTTCCCCTTCACCTTCAGCATCCTCCATGAAAGTATCACCGAAATGAGCAAGATAGCTTTCATCCATGAAATCATCCCCTTCTTCATCTTCTTCCATTATAACCCCTCTTTCTCCATGCTTGGTCCAACAATTATAGCTTGGCATGAAACCGTGCCGAAGCAGGTGCAGGTGAACTTCTCTTGAGGAAGAGTAACCCTTCTGATTCTTACAGTCAACACATGGACAGATAACAAAACTCTTCTGCTTGTTCGCATTAGCCACTACGAGGAAATCTTTCAAACCCGTAGTGAACTCGCGGGAGAGTCGGTTACCGTACATCCATTGCCGATTCATCTGCATTATTATAATATAAAATATATAATTAACCATCATGCATTTGTTAAACTAACTAGCTATAAACAATAGAAATTAAACAATGAACAACACACATGCATATTTTATCAATGACACACATGCATGAAAGGTTCAAGTTGCTAACCGCGATCGAGGAGGAAAAAATAAATGAGGAACCTCAAGTGTGGCTCCAACACTTCATATCATGTTTGTTTCACGCTCTTGGGGCATTTCATCAAACACCTTGTGTGCATAAGAGGAACCAAAAGCAAACCTACACCCCCTTGTGAAGCTTGTGAAGAGAAGTGGCACCAAATGGCTAAGTGAGTGTGCTGAACTGGTATCTATAGGGGAGGAGATTTAGTCGCGGTTGGCATGGCAAACCGCGACTAAAGGCCTTTGGGCACCTCTAGTCGCGGTTGGCCTGGCCAACCGCGACTAAAGCCCCTCACGTGCACCAGCTGGCCACCGAGCGCCCTGGCCCAGGCCTTTGGTCGCGGTTCGTCTGCCGAACCGCGACTAAAGAAATCATTAGTCGCGGTTCCTACAGTGTCGCGACTTATGGGGCTGGACGGAAGCCTCTTTTTCTACCAGTGATATATATATATGTTTGTGCGTGCGTGTGTTAGCTTGCTTCTGTACTACGTCAATAAACATAAAATGTTTAAATATCTAGATTAGAAAATGGAGCAAAAACTTTTTCTTGGAAAGATGTTATGATTTTTTCTTTTAGCAACTTAATGTTACTTCCGTAAGGTGTGTAGATGAACTGAAAGCTACGGCTCCTGTGACATGAAGATATAGAAAAAGCTTGAGTCAAGTATGAAAAAAACTTTTGTCGAACTTGAAGAATATGTTTGCAACGAAAGATAAATATGACATGTATGTATTATTAGGTGGAGTCATTTGTTTTTATGTTATATTACTTCTTTAGTTTGGTATTATCATGTGACGAAGAGTCCACTTAGATGTGTATTCGTATGTATTCCCAATATTTTCATTCGTAAGGAGACTTGATTGCAACGGAAGAAGAAAATTGAAATTTATGTATATAATATTATGTGGAGCCATCAACTCTTATGTTATCTCCCCTAATAATAAAGCGCGGAGCGCTTCTGTCGTACGTTGTTGGCCTTTTTGCAAAAAGGCCCCTCTCTTTCTTGAAAATCAACCCGCTGTCCTTTTGTAAGTTAAAAAACGTTTCAGTTTTTCACAACCCCCCCCATTAGTTAGAACACACCCACCGCTCGTCCCCTGCCTTCCAATCCCCATCTTCATCTTCACCTCCAGCGCACCGCCACCTCCTGCCGCGCCCGTCCTGCCTCATCGCGCGCCGCCGGCCCACCGGTGTGCGCCGTCCTCACGAACCTGGGCTTCCGGAGGCGCTCCCTGCCTGGAGGTGCTGCTGCTCCATCCCGGTCCTCGCGCACCCGCCGTCGCCGGCCAGTGCCGCCACCGGAGCACGCACCCGCACACGCGCCCCCAGCGATCTCTGCCGACGACGAGCTGAGGATGCCCGGAGCAGCGACCAGGTCATGCCGGCGCCCTTCTCTTCTCCTTCCTCCCATTTTCCCTCCCCTGCTCTCTCTCTCTCTCTCTCTCTGACGCATCTCCCTCTCTTCGTTCTTTTCTCTGCAGGAGCATGGCTGAAGCCCCGTGGGATATCGCCGCCGCAGTCGACCACCACCGGCTCGTGCCCCACGGCCGCCGGGAATGGATCCCCTGTGCCTGGATATGCTCGGATCCGGTCGGGCCCCATCATTCCCGCGCCGCCGGACCTCATATCCCCAAACCTATCCCGTAGATGATTCGCCCCCAGACACGTCTACAGGTACAGATTCGTGAGAGGATACAATTCATCTAGAGAAACATATTTTCCCCCTTGTGTAGTCTGAAGATGTCTTGTCAGCTTGACGTGGAGGTTTGATTACTCCAAGCCTTTGAAGAGAAACATATTTTCCCCCTTGGTGTAGTGTGAAGATGTCTTGTCAGCTTGATGTGGAGGTTTGATTACTCGAAGCCTTTGAAGGTAAGGCAGTCTTTTCTGTAATTTATTTGTGTACCGCCAACCCCTGACTCCCTCTATGTTTAGCTCCATGATGTTGGCCATAAGATCCAACTTTTCCTAAAAAAGAGAACTTCAGGGCATAGCTTTTATCTTTCTAATTCCTTTTGTAGCAAACAAATATCTCCAACTGTGATATACCATTACTCAGGTTGTGGTATCTTATGGATCGTTGCATTTATTTCTTTAGGCATCTTCGAGTACTGGATCTGACTGAAGATTATTTCCATGAGGAGGAGAGCGAGGTGGTGGATTGGATCTCCAAGTTTCCAGAGTGCAACACGTCCCTGGAGTCACTTGTATTTGACTGTATTACAACTTCGAGGCCCTGGAGGCACTTGTTGCACGCTCACCAGCTCTGTGGCGTCTGCGTGTTAATGATCATGTATCGATAGAGTTGTGTCGTCTTATGGCAAGGGCACCCCATCTAACTCACCTTGGCACCGGATCATTTCGATCTGAGCCAGGCCCTGGCGGTGCCTTGTCTGTGTCTGAGCTTGCTACCTGTTTTGCAGCGTCGAGATCACTTGTTTGTTTATCAGGTTTCTTGGACGTCAATGGAGCGTACCTCCCAGCAATCTACCAAGTTTGTCCCAATCTCACTTCCCTCAATTTTAGCTTTGCGGCTCTAACTGACGAAGAGTTCATACCAGTTATTCGCCACTGCATCAATCTTCGCACTTTATGGGTAAGTATTTTGTGAATTTTCCTGTCGGTCACATTGATAGATATATTGGTTTATGTACTTTGACATCAGGTCTTGGTGTTCCAATTTCTTATTCTAGGTTCTTGATACTGTGGGTGATGAAGGCCTTCGGGCTGTGGCTGAAACATGCTCAAATCTCCGTGAGCTCCGGGTTTTTCCTCTGGATGCCACTGAGGATTCTGAGGGCTCAGTCTCAGATATTGGTCTCCAGGCAATCTCGGAAGGCTGCCGGAAGCTCGAGTCGATTCTCTACTTCTGCCAGCGCATGACAAATGCAGCAGTTGTTGCCATGTCCGAGAACTGCCCTGACCTTTTGGTGTTCCGCCTCTGTATTATGGGCCGCCACCGCCCTGATCGGATTACTGGGGAGCCCATGGATGAGGGTTTCGGGGCGATTGTGATGAACTGCAAGAAGCTCACCAGACTTTTAGTCTCTGGCCTGCTCACCGATAAGGCGTTTGCACACATTGGAAAACATGGAAAACTCATAAAGACTCTGTTTGTTGCCTTTGTTGGGAATAGTGACATGCCTCTTAAACATGTGTTTGAGGGATGCACTAGGTTGCAGAAGTTTGAGGTCAGAGACAGCCCTTTTGGCGACAAAGGACTGCTCTCTGGTCTGAACTATTTTTACAACATGAGGTTCTTTTGGATGAACTCATGCAGGCTAACTGTTAGGGGTTGTGGGGATGTAGCTCAGCAAATGCCTAATCTGGTGGTTGAAGTAATGAAGGAAAAGGAAGGGGAAATCGATACCGTTGATAAGCTGTACCTGTATCGATCATTGGCAGGACCAAGGGAAGACGCTCCATCATTTGTCAACATCTTGTAGTACTGCCATTGAAGAAGTTTGTTGTAAGGTCATGTTTGTTCTACTATTCCTGACCATTGCTGTTGTATTCCTGTTCAAGTATTGCCAGAGCCAGAGAGGAAGATCCCCGCGGATGATTTTGAATTGCGGGAAATATGAATGCATCATTAATTAAGCAGATCATCAATTATTCTTTTCTGGGCTGATTGAGTCGAGGCTTGAACCTGTACGAGGTTTCTTTGATGTATGTATCTTAGTGAGGCATCTCACCTTATTCCCAACGGAATCTGAGCTATTTTCCTGGCCAGCACCAGACTGATGCCTTTGTTGTACCATAGTTGAGTTGTCGAAACTGATTAGTGATTTCACAGAGACTGGCTGAAGGTCGACTCCAATTTGGCAGCAGATTTTACATGGTTCCTTTTGCCCTCGAGTCTGCAGCCATTGATGTTTTGCCATGTACTGTTCAATCTATCTGCTCACACGAAGGAACGGCATTATCTACGTTGGAATGTTCCATAAACTTTTTGCCTTGTATTTTAGATTATCCTAGCTACGATAAATTTCCTCTTCCCATTTTTTTATAGTTTCCACAACTTATTTTTGTAGATCAATGTAGACCACTACCACTTTTCTTGGTCACAACCTTCTGCTGTTATTAATCAAGAAGATATTGGATGATGAAATTCAGTCAACATCAATTTGTTATCATGTTCTCCTTGCTTTGTTGCCTGTTCATTTGCCATGATCATGCTATACTTTGATTATGACTGCTCTGCGGCTACCACCATAGCAAATAAATGCCCTCTGCCTGTGTATTGGCACATGATAAGGACATGACCTACTAATAATTTGATCTCAAGAGTGGTCCTTGGTCCTTGTTTCATGTAGATCTGCATGGCATCTACTGTCAGATGGGGATTTGCCTTTCCATCCTTCTCCTCTGCGGATGCCTGGAGGCGTCAAAAGCTCAAAACTCCCAATGGGCAGAGCTGCAACTTCCACAACGCAAGAGGAAAAATGTAATGGTCTTACTCCCTGACAATAGTAACATATACTCTTATGTTACAAAATAATTGGCTAGACAAAGGTTGCGTGTCCTGATGATTTTTAGATCTCTACCTTCCCTGACGGGCTGGCCATCACTCGATTCTAGCTTGTTATGACTAATCTCACTCTTATTTTACAAAAAGGACTCTTAATGTTAAAGTGGGTAAAGCAATCTGGTCCTCCGTCACCAGCTTTAGGGCATCCCCAAGGCTAATTCGCAAATTTTATGATGCAACACAGGGACATATATTATTAGGGAGAGATGAAATGGGATGAAAGAGATGATGCTTCAATTTGTCTACCAAACGACAATGCCTTTTTTTAATAGCGTCAATTGTTATTGTACTGCAAGTCGTTTGGGCCAAGCCCAAAATTCACAAAATGTTCAAGAAAAATATTTATTTAAAAAAGATTCATTTTCCAAAAAAAACTGGAAATTCATAAAAACAATACTTAATTTTAAAACATTTAACATTTAACCTTGTCATCGACAATTATTAAAAATCCATATAAAAATGATGCACAATAACACATGAAACAAGTTTTGCCAAAAACAATAAAAAAATATTATTCAAAAAATATTTATAAAAAATATGTTGTACACACAAATGACATTTCCAATCAAAAAAACGTTATTATCACACTATAAAAAAATCCTTTGGAAAAAAATTAACAATTTATCTCTTACAACAAATTTTAAAAATTAATAAAAAATTAACTATTATAAAAAAATTCATCCAGTTTTTATGTAAGCAGTACCTAATATTTTAAAATAAAACATTTAACATTATTATACACATTTATTTCAATTAATGTCGCATAATGGCACAACAAGCACATTTTATATTTTTTTCCTACCCGGTACACCGCACGGGCATTTGTACTAGTATAGCAAATATGTCCGTGCACGATAATGAAAGAAAAATTATATTGTTGTTCTTTACTAAAAATCACAACGTATAAAGCACAAGAATCAAAATATCGTAGAAGAATATTTTTAGTTCATATTGTAAGCATCTACAAAACCACACCCATCCGCGTGAAAAGTTGTAGTCAAGGAAGAAGAATATTCGAAAAATAAGAAAAAGATTCCCTTCGATCTAAATTAATTGTCATAGCTTTGGTACAATTTTATAGAAGGTAGGAAGTAGTAAAATTTAGGACAACAGAATTTCGATTATCCCAATGTTATGACACACTACTAGGAAAAGGCCTGCTAATGGCGCACCTGTTTTGGCTACTAATGGCGCACTACAGGTGTGCCACTAGCATCACGCCATTAGAATTTTTTACTAATGTATCTGGTATACTAATGGCGCACCAGGCAGTGCGTCATTAGTATAGCCCATGGTGCTCCATTAGTATGCCTCCGAGGGCATATATACTAATGACGCACCAGGCAGTGCGCCATTAGTATAGCCCATAGTGCTCCATTAGTATGCCTCCCAGGGCATATATACTAATGGCGCACCAGGCAGTGCGCCATTAGTATAGCCCATTGTGCTCCATTAGTATGCCTCCCAGGGCATATATACTAATGGCGCACCAGGCAGTACTCTATTAGTATAGCCCAGGGAGGGAGCGGAGGGCGGACTGCCTGCCTGCGGCGTCGCCAACGGTCGGGAAATCCTCGGCCGGCGCGCTTATTGATCGCGCTCGCTAATTGCTGCGATCTCGCAGTGGATTTGCGGAGGGGATGGGTGAGGATGGTCTGCGCGATGGCCATGCCCACGTTGCCGGCCCCGATGACGAAGATCTTGGTGAGGCGGCGGTGCGGGACGGCGGAGGAGGTCGGGGTGACCGGGCAGCCGTCGGCCACCGGCTGGAAAAAGCCCGACGAGGCGCCACCGGCGTCGAAGCCCAGCTCCGACAGCGACGAAGCCTTGTGCATCCTCGACGGGGTGGGGTGGGGTGGGGTGGTGACGCTCCACGACGGCCTTGCCTGGCGGCCGTGGTGGTTCGGGCCGGGGAGGAGAGGATGAGGGCGAGAGGGGGCTTGCTAGGTTTGGGGTCGTGGGTGGCAGAGAAATAACTTTTTTTTTGCAAAACTACTAATGACGCACCACCACCTGGTGCGCCATTAGTAACCCTGGTTACTAATGACGCACCAGGTGGTGGTGCGTCATTAGTAGTTTTGCAAAAAAAAAGTAGTGGCGCACTGGCTGAGTGGTGCGCCATTACTAGTTAAACTAGTAATGACGCACTCTACCCCGGTGCGTCATTAGTACTTTTGGAAAAAAAATTGTTAGTAGTGGCGCACCGTGTGTGTTGTGCGCCATTAGTGTCCATCACACTAATGGCGCACCTGCACATGATGCGCCACTGCTATATAGTAGTGGCGCGCCACTTGTCTGGTGCGTCATTAGTGTTTATATTATCTATAGCCCTTTTTCTAGTAGTGACATATCTACACTGTTTATTTTGCGAGGCCATACCGTTTTATTTATTTTATTACATGTAGCATCTTGTACATATATACATGCATGCAAAGCTCTAAATGATCCAAAGACGTGTTTTATCACTCAAGAAGCCATGTTGTATGCAGTTTTTTCTTTTTTGGCTCTTGTTTTTTCCAAAAGCAGCCCCACACACTCCACATCTTATCCACGCTTCAGGACTGTGGCGGCCGTTGGCTCCCATGGCTCCCCGCACGCGGTTGAGGCCATCTCTCCTTCCGCTTCGGTAGCCCGCTTAGGCTGGTTGTAATAGGTAGTATCATATACTAGTATCATGCATATGATATTAGTGTATGCAGGGCCGGCCTTGGCGGGGGCGAACGGGGCGGCCGCCCCGGGCCCCCAAAACTCAGGGGCCCCCTCCCAGGTATACATACGTAGAGTATTTGCAGGGTATTTGTACATGCAGGCTGCCAGGCTACAATGATTCAGACTTTAAAGCCTCGAAGGCTGGTTCAGGGCCTGGTGCCACAGCCAAACGAAGCCTGATCCGTTGGCGGCGCTGGCGCTGGCGCTGATTAATCTGTACCAGGAAAGGAAAGGGTCAAAGAACCGCTGGTTTGACTAAACAAAAGGAAAGGAATCGCTGAATTAACGTACATGCACAGAAACATGGAAAGGAAAGGGTCCATCACGGTATGTTTCCTATCTCTGTGTTGCTTTTCCTCTAACTGCCGCTGCCGCTGTTTGTCGCCGCGACGCCGCTATCTTGCTCCAGCCAGGCTCCAGCGCCCTGTCTCCCTGACTGGCTGACTCGCTCGTTCAAGTTTCAACACTCGCCGCGACGCCGCCCGGCCGCCGTCTTGCTCCTGACGAAGACGTTGGTAGTCTGCAGGCCGCTGTAGCAGGTATGTATCTTCTGAACTCCTAGTTTACATCTAGATACCCAGAAGCCCTAATCGTTTTTAGTTAATCTAATATTTTAATTAACTAATAGCTATGTGCTTATTTTAAAAGCTAATTGTTCCTTTCAATTTCACCAAGGTCATGTCAGGTCCGGGTAGAAAATATCCATCTGGAAGTCTTAAAAGAAAAAAGAAGCAGGAGGTAAATGAGGAGAAAGAGGCATTGAGTGGATCAATTTTCAAATATTATAAGGGCAACACGAGCACTTCAAGAAATCCAGATGAGTTGGCGATAGTTCTTGTGAATGACCAAACTAATGCCAATCGAAAAGATGATGATCATACTCCTACAGAAGACGATGTTGACATCAACATGGATGATATCAATGTGAGTGATCATGAGCCCATATTTAATTCATCTCCGATAGAATCTACTAGTATTGATGAGGAACCGGTTATTACTGTGGATATTTATGATCCAATCAACTGGGGTAGTCTTGATAACAAAGCTAGGGACATATTAGTGGAAAAGGGGCCTAAAAGGGAAGAAGAAAATACTACATATCCTTTGGATGGAAATTTACGACATTTTGCGTATAGCCATTACTCAAGAAAAATGAGCAATGGAGAAGTGCGTGATAGGAGATGGTTAGTTTTTTCAAAACACGCAAAAAAAGTGTTTTGTTTTTGCTGTAAGCTTTTCAATTGTGATAAATGCAAGAGTGCGTTGGGGCATGATGGGTTTTGTGATTGGCGGCATATTAGTGAGAGACTTAAAGAACATGAAGCTAGTGTCGACCACATCACCAACATGAACTCTTGGAATGAACTGAGAATTCGACTGAGTAAGCATGAAACAATTGATAAAGAGTTACAACAACAAATCACAAAGGAGAAGGAACGCATAAGGCAAGTTTTATTGAGGATAGTTGCCATTGTGAAATTTCTTGGTAAGCGTAATTTGGCTTTTAGAGGATCCAGCGAGCAACTTTATGACGATTCAAATGGCAATTTCTTAGCTTGTGTGGAGATGGTTGCGGAATTCGATTTCGTAATGCAAGATCATCTTAGGCGTATTCAAAACAAAGATATCCATTACCATTATCTTAGCCATAAAATTCAGAACGAGTTGATTTCTCTTATGGCTCTTGACATTAGAAATTCTATCATCAAGATTGTCAAAGTGGCCAAATATTTCACTGTTATCCTAGATTGTACCCCGGATGTGAGTCATCAAGAACAAATGAGTTTCTTGGTTCGATGTGTTCATATGTTTGATGGAAAATACAAATTGTGGAGTACTTTCTTGGTTTTTTGGTAGTGGAGGACACATCAGGTTTGGGAATTTTCAATGTATTGGTTGATTCTATGATGTCCTTCGGTCTTAATATTGATGACATTAGGGGCCAAGGTTATGACAATGGATCTAACATGAAAGGAAAATACAAGGGGGTTCAAAGTCGGTTGCTTGAGGTAAATCCAAGAGCTTTGTATATGCCATGTGCTTGCCATAGTCTCAATCTCACTCTTTGTGATATGGCTAAATCTTCTGGTAAAGCTGTTTCTTTTTTTGGAATTGTGCAACGAATATATGTACTATTTAGTGGTTCTACCAAAAGATGGAAAGTTTTTGTGAGCCATGTGAAAGATTTAACTGTGAAATCTTTGAGCAATACTCGCTGGGAGAGTCGGATTAAAAGTGTAAAAGCAATTAGATATCAAGCTCCTAGCATAAGATCAGCTCTACTTGAGTTAAGTGAAGATAGTGGTACAGAACCCAAGGATAGGAGTGATGCAAAAAATTTGTTTGATGTGCTTGGCAGCTATGAGTTCATACTTGGCATGGTCATTTGGCATGACATTCTATTTGCTGTAGATACAGTGAGCAGGAAGCTGCAATCACCATCCATGTGTATTGAGTCTGCCTTAACGCAAATAGATGGTATGAGGACTTATTTTGACACTTATAGAGAGGAAGGGTTTGTTTCTAGTGTGGTAATTGCCAAAACAATTGCAGCTGAAATGGGTGTTGAGCCATCATTTCCAGTAAAACGTCGTGTTTCTAGGAAGAAACAATTTGATGAAGATGACAATGATGAAGCAATGTTTGAAGCTGAGAAGGATTTTAAAGTCAATTATTTTTTGGTCATGGTTGATAAGGCGATCACTTCACTAAAAAACAGATTTGAAGAACTTGAATCATTCAAAAAAATATTTGGATTTTTAATGAGTTCGACGACCTTGAAGTCATTGGAGCATTCTGAACTTAAAAACAGTTGCACTAAATTTGCAAGTTCTTTCTCCTCAAGTGGTTCATGTGATGTTGATTTAAATGATCTGATTTCTGAGTTAACTGTTATACAGTCAACTTTGCCTGATAGAGCAATGTCTGCTATGGATATTTTTGAGTTTGTCAGAGAATCAGATTGTTATCCTAATATTTCTATTGCATATCGGATTTTCTTTACTATGCCTGTGACTGTGGCATCAGCTGAAAGGAGTTTCTCGAAGTTGAAATTATTGAAGAACTACCTGACATCTACAATGTCGCAAGAGAGATTAAATGGCTTGGCAACTTTATGCATCGAGAAAAAATTCTTGGATGAAATTAATATTGATACTATCATTAGCGATTTTGCTTCTCGGAATGCTAGGAGAAATTTTTAAAGGTAATATGTAATACATTATGCAATATGCACATTGATTTTTGATTAACTTAATTATATATGATGAATGCTTTATATAAAATAAAATATATGATGATTACTAGTTAGATATTTATACTAAGGGCCCCGAAGGGCTCTGGATTGTAGTTTCGCCCCGGGCCCCTGAAACCTCAGGACCGGCCCTGAGTGTATGGTACCACATCCCTAATGCATAGTATCATATGTTAGTATCATAGAATAATTTATTTATTATCATGCAAGACACATAGTAGCACATCATTTAATATGATACTCAACCCTTTCTTTTTTCATTTAATTGTATGTCACCTCATTAAAATTACTTAGTTGACATGCATGATACTACCTATGATACTTTCATTACGGACAGGCTTACAATGAATCGAAGCACCCATTCTCATATTGTGTTGATCCAAATTGCATGGTGCTGTGTGCGAGGCACCTCCCCCTTCTCATTTTCTGTTCTGTGATTCCGGTGGTAGCTGTTTTAGAGAACTTACGAAACATATTTGAATCGATGGGATTCCTTATAATCGAGGTGACATTATTTAACGGTAAAACCAATGCGTCCTTTGTCTTTTTATGAGGGAATACCTCCTCTGTCTTTTAATACTACTCGCTCTTCTGTTGACAAGCATGTGTTGTCTTAATTGGTGAAGAGAGCCTTATCTTTGTATGGCCCCGTGTGAGCTCATGAGTTCGTGGAATCTATACATAGTCCGAGTTGACGTTTATAAAAGCGAGGGACCATTTTACATATTAATATGATGGATTAAAAATACCTATTTTTTATTAGTATGTATAGATTATGGATGGGGTATAAAGTACACGATGATATACCTCAAGATCATATGAATGAATCCTAGTCTATAAACCTTGCCTCTACAAATTGAATCCATCGACTTATATATATACGCACCCGGGGTATCTAGGGTTATAAGTATGTTGGCTACAACTAGAAATAACATGCCGATCATTCAAACATGCCTTGAAATGTACTCTATGTCTTCAAAGGATTTCATCTGAAGTACGCCAAGGGCCATGATATTTACGGTTAATTTGTCAGTTGTCGGGATATCCTCGGCCGAGCCTAATAATTGCATGGCAACGTGGTGTGCACCCCCTAATCTAAGACACCATTAGTAGTCCTGAACTTGTCTTCAAGCCAAGGAATTTGGTGGTTCTCTCGGAACAGCTTAATGGTTTTTGTTTGGCTTCATAGGCGAGTTTCGTCTTCCACGTCGTCTACCCGATCCGAGGGCATATCCAGATCCGAAGTCTTAGGAAGGGACCTCTTTTGGCAAGGCCCTTTTTATTTTTTACTAGGTCCAAAGTCAACTACGTGAGGTCGACTCCTCTTTACTTCTCCGAGTTTCCTCGGCGACCTTTGGCAGTTTTGTGGTCCCACATTTCGACATACTCATCAAAAGGAGTCGGCGGGCGGAGATCCATCGTTAATGAGGATGTAGAGATGTGGGCAACCGAATGGTTTTATATCGCCGATATCCCACTTGAGGATCCTATTCGACAAGGTTTTCCCCCCTTTGTTCACACACCACCGAAAAGAGATAAAACTAGTGTGAGTCTCTCTCAAGAAGACGATGCCGAGGTTGCCCGACTGGCCACCCAAGCCACTTGCCTTGGCCACCACACGCTTACTATCATTAATGTGATGGTCGTAGCTATAGGTCGAGGAGTTCAGCCACTTTAATGGCACACTCATCCATTATGTAGATACAATGTCTCCGACGATGCCACCAGAGCTGTTAGAAAAGGTTCCAAGAACCAAGACACCCTGGCGACAACACTGGAGGCGATTTTTAAAGGGGAGAAAAGAGGATTTTGTCTCCTTCGAAAATAAAATCAGACTTGGTAAACTTTAGAGCAGCAAATTTTGTCTCCTTGATGATGGAACTATATCTTCCCCCTGTGTCGGACTTGATGTATTTAACAACTGCTTCACAGTCACAAGCAATAAAACTTGATTCAAGGACAGATCAAGTGCTAGAGCCATAGCTTCCCGAGATGAAAGTGCTTCAAGAGTTGGTTGATCTGTAACTCTAGTGAAAACCATTGCTGAAGAACCCAAGAAATGTCCCATGTGATCACGGAAAATAGTTGTCGCGACACCTTTGTTACCATTCCTGGAGATACCCCCATCAACCTGGATCTTGGCTACTCCCTGGGCAGGAGCAATCCACCGAGTCGGTCGAATTCTCGGGGCACCCGCGGTAGAACAAGTTCCTCATGTCTCCTTTTCTTTGATGCTTGCAAGTTCAGCGTTATAGTTGGTAACGAAAGCGTTAGTTGCATGGGGGGCTGCAAAATTTCTTCGTGGATAGCTTTACGGAGAACAGACCAAATGGCCAACATAGAAACCAGCAATTTGGTCAGCCTAGCATGAGGCAAATCCTCAATCACTGCAAACAACCAGTCCTTTACTTTAGGCTCTAAAGTTGTCTGAATATAATCCGCAATATCTTCATCCTCGAGAGCCCAAATACACCTTGCAACCGAGCATTCTATAACCGAGTATCTCCACGAATCTTGCATCCCGCACGGCTAGCACTTGTTATTGTTCGACATATTTCTGCTTTGACGAACATCTTTAGTTGGAATCGAGTGCCTTGCGAGTCACCACTAGAAATTACGGATTTTACCAATTATTTGAACTACCCATAGATAAGTCCATGCCTTAGAATCGTCGGAAGAGGACGACCCTGCATTGCCCTCTAGCCAGTCCTCTCATCGTTTCTTAGTGTCAACCAACATATGGTATGCCGATCTCATAGTGAATAGGCCGTTTTTCTCATAGTTCAATGCCCAATGGTCATCTATCTGACTAGTGCAGATAGGAATACTCAAGATAGCAGCCGAATCTGCTGTTACAAAGTTTTGGTGCAAAACTTCTTAGTTCGAGGCCACGTTGGTGCTATATATCAGCTCACTAACCATCCATGGCGGGTTGGCTGACAAGCAAGCAATATGCCTCGTTGAAGCAGGTTTTTGAAATCCACTTATCCATCCATATATGTGTGGTTGTTCCGTCACCAATTCTTTTTATCGGACCCTGAGTCAACACTTCTTTCCCCTCCAGAATACACCACCATATCTGTGATGGCTTGTTACCAAGCTCAGCTCAGAGGATCGATCCCTGAGGGTAATATATTAACTTCAGTAAGCGCGCACATAGAGAGTCTGGTTGATGTAATAATCTCCAAGACTGTTTAGCTAGCAGTGCAAGGTTGAATAGCTCAAATCTCGGAAACTGAGGCCTCCCATGTGTTTAGGTTGGGTCATATCTTTCCAGGAAACCCACGCTCGCTTTCGCTTTCCTTCCTTACTCCCCACCAAAACTATCTGATTAGTTTATTTAGATTCTCACACAACACCCTTGGTAGTTTGAAGCAAGACATCGAGAAACCCAGTACTGCTTGTGCTATATACTTGACCAAAACCACCTTACCAGCGGATGACAAGCACTTCTCTATCCATCCCTTAACTTTGCTCCACAACCTATCTTTTAAAAACTTGAAAGCACCATATTTTGATGTACCTATATTAGAGGGCATACCTAGGTAGTTGTTATTCAAAATCTCGTTGGTCACATTCAGAATGCTTTTTATCTCTTCTTTTGTGTTGGCAAGACACGCTTTACTAAAGAATATAGAAGATTTCAATGTATTAATTCGCTCACCTGAAGCTTGGCAGTAGCTCTCCAACAGGTTTGACACTTCAGTCGCCCCTCCATCATTAGCTTTGAAGAACAACACGCTGATATCCGCAAAAAGTAAGTGATTAACCGATGGTGCCGAGGGGGCCACGTGAATACCTCCCAATCAAGATGACTGACTTAAAATTTTTAAGAGGCCTTAAAGGCCCTCCGCTGCCAACAAAACCAGGTAAGAAGAAATTGTTGGAATTATGCCCTAGAGGCAATAATAAATGTATAGTTATTATTATAATTCCTGTATCAAGATAATAGTTTATTATCCATGCTATAATTGTATTGAATGAAGACTCATTTACATGTGTGGATACATAGACAAAACACCGTCCCTAGCATGCCTCTAGTTGGCTAGCCAGTTGATCGATGATAGTCAGTGTCTTCTGATTATGAACAAGGTGTTGTTGCTTGATAACTGGATCACGTCATTGGGAGAATCACGTGATGGACTAGACCCAAACTAATAGACGTAGCATGTTGATCGTGTCATTTTGTTGCTACTGTTTTCTGCGTGTCAAGTATTTATTCCTATGACCATGAGATCATATAACTCACTGACACCGGAGGAATGCTTTGTGTGTATCAAACGTCGCAACGTAACTGGGTGACTATAAAGATGCTCTACAGGTATCTCCGAAGGTGTTAGTTGATTTAGTATGGATCAAGACTGGGATTTGTCACTCCGTGTGACGGAGAGGTATCTCGGGGCCCACTCGGTAATACAACATCACACACAAGCCTTGCAAGCAATGTAACTTAGTGTAAGTTGCGGGATCTTGTATTACGGAACGAGTAAAGAGACTTGCCGGTAAACGAGATTGAAATAGGTATGCGGATACTGACGATCGAATCTCGGGCAAGTAACATACCGAAGGACAAAGGGAATGACATACGGGATTATACGAATCCTTGGCACTGAGGTTCAAACGATAAGATCTTCGTAGAATATGTAGGATCCAATATGGGCATCCAGGTCCCGCTATTGGATATTGACCGAGGAGTCTCTCGGGTCATGTCTACATAGTTCTCGAACCCGCAGGGTCTGCACACTTAAGGTTCGACGTTGTTTTATGCGTATTTGAGTTATATGGTTGGTTACCGAATGTTGTTCGGAGTCCCGGATGAGATCACGGACGTCACGAGGGTTTCCGGAATGGTCCGGAAACGAAGATTGATATATAGGATGACCTCATTTGATTACCGGAAGGTTTTCGGAGTTACCGGGAATGTACCGGGAATGACGAATGGGTTCCGGGAGTTCACCGGGGGGGCAACCCACCCCGGGGAAGCCCATAGGCTTTGGGGAGACACACCAGCCCTTAGTGGGCTGTGGGACAGCCCCAAGGGGGCCTATGCGCCAAGAGAAGGAAATCAAAGGAAAAGAAAAAAAAAGAGGGAGGAAGTGGGAAGGGAGGGGGACTCCTCCCACCAAACCAAGTCCAACTCGGTTTGGGGGGGGGAGTCCTCCCCCCCTTGGCTCGGCCGACCCCTTGAGGGTCCCTTGGACCCCAAGGCAAGGTCCCCCTCCCTCCTCCTATATATATGGGGCTTTTAGGGCAGATTTGAGATGACTTTCTCACGGCTGCCCGACCACATACCTCCATAGTTTTTCCTCTAGATCGCGTTTCTGCGGAGCTCGGGCGGAGCCCTACTGAGACAAGATCATCACCAACCTCCAGAGCGCCGTCACGCTGCCGGAGAAATCTTCTACCTCTCCGTCTCTCTTGCTGGATCAAGAAGGCCGAGATCATCGTCGAGCTGTACATGTGCTGAACGCGGAGGTGCCGTCCGTTCGGTACTAGATCGTGGGACTGATCGTGGGATTGTTCGCGGGGCGGATCGAGGGACGTGAGGACGTTCCACTACATCAACCGCGTTCTCTAACGCTTCTGCTGTACGATCTACAAGGGTATGTAGATCACTCACCCCCTCTCGTAGATGGACATCACCATGATAGGTCTTCCTGCGCGTAGGAAAATTTTTGTTTCCCATGCGACGTTCCCCAACAGTGGTATCAGAGCTAGGTTCATGCGTAGATGTCTTCTCGAGTAGAACACAAAAGGTTTTGTGGGCGGTGATGTGCGTTTTGCTGCCCTCCTTAGTCTTTTCTTGATTCCGCGGTATTGTTGGATTGAAGCGGCTTGGACCGACATTACTCGTACGCTTACGAGAGACTGGTTTCATCGTTACGAGTAACCCCCTTTGCTCAAAGATGACTGGCAAGTGACGGTTTCTCCAACTTTAGTTGAATCGGATTTGACCGAGGAGGTCCTTGGATGAGGTTAAATAGCAACTCATATATCTCCGTTGTGGTGTTTGCGTAAGTAAGATGCGATCCTACTAGATACCCTTGGTCACCACGTAAAACTTGCAACAACAAAATTGGAGGACGTCTAACTTGTTTTTGCAGGGTATGATTGTGATGTGATATGGCCAACGATGTGATGTGATATATTGGATGTATGAGATGATCATGTTGTAATAGAAATATCGACTTGCATGTCGATGGTACGACAACCGGCAGGAGCCATAGGGTTGTCTTTATACTAACGTTTGTGCTTGCAGATGCATTTACTATTTTGCTAGGATGTAGCTTTAGTAGTAATAGCATAAGTAGCACGACAACCCCGATGGCAACACGTTGATGGATGATCATGGTGTGGCACCGGTGACAAGAAGATCGTGCCGGTGCTTTGGTGATGGAGATCAAGAAGCACGTGATGATGGCCATATCATGTCACTTATGAATTGCATGTGATGTTAATCTTTTTTGCACCTTATTTTGCTTAGAACGACGGTAGCATTATGAGGTGATCTCTCACTAAAATTTCAAGACGAAATTGTGTTCTCCCCGACTATGCACCGTTGCTACAGTTCGTCGTTTCGAGACACCACGTGATGATCGGGTGTGATAGACTCAACGTTCACATACAACGGGTGCAAAACAGTTGCGCACGCGGAACACTCGGGTTAAGCTTGACGAGCCTAGCATGTGCAGACATGGCCTCGGAACACATGAGACCGAAAGGTCGATCATGAATCATATAGTTGATATGATTAGCATAGGGATGCTTACCACTGAAACTATACTCAACTCACGTGATGATCGGACTTGGGATAGTGTAAGTGGATCATGAACCACTCAAATGACTAGAGAGATGTACTTTTTGAGTGGGAGTTTAGCATATAATTTGATTAAGTTGAACTCTAATTATCTTGAACATAGTCTAAGTCCACTTTGAATATATTTGTGTTGTAGATCATGGCTCACGCAAGTGTCATCCTGAATTTTAATACGTTCCTAGAGAAAGCTAAGTTGAAAGATGATGGAAGCAACTTTGTAGACTGGGCTCGTAATCTTAAGCTAATCTTACAAGCTGGAAAGAAGGATTATGTCCTTAATGCTGCGCTAGGAGATGAACCACCCGCTACGGCTGATCAGGATGTTAAAAACGCTTGGTTAGCACGTAAGGAGGACTACTCAATAGTTCAATGTGCAGTCTTGTATGGCTTAGAACCGGGACTTCAACGTCGCTTTGAGCGTCATGGAGCATTTGAGATGTTCCAGGAGTTGAAGTTTATCTTTCAGAAGAACGCCCGGATCGAGAGGTATGAGACCTCCGATAAATTCTATGCTTGCAAGATGGATGAAAACTCGTCTGTCAGTGAACATGTGCTCAAAATGTCTGGGTACTCAAACCGTCTAGCTGAACTGGGGATTGAACTCCCGCAAGAAGCTATCACTGACAGAATCCTTCAATCACTGCCGCCAAGCTATAAAGGCTTTGTGTTGAACTACAACATGCAAGGGATGAACAAGTCTCCCGGCAAGTTGTTTGCGATGCTGAAAGTCGCAGAGTCTGAACTCCGTAAAGAGCATCAAGTGTTGATGGTGAGCAAGACCACTAGTTTCAAGAGAAACGGCAAAGGCAAGAAGGGCAATTCGAAGAAGAGCGGCAAGCATGTTGCCAATCCGCCGAAGAAACCCAAGGCTGGACCTAAGCCTGAAACAGAGTGCTTCTATTGCAAGGGTATGGGTCACTGGAAGCGCAATTGCCCCAAGTATCTGGCAGATAAGAAGGCGGGCAAAGAAAAATCAGGTATATTTGATATACATGTTATTGATGTGTACTTAACCGGTTCTCGTAGTAGTGCCTGGGTATTTGATACCGGTTCTGTTGCTCACATTTGCAACTCGAAGCAGGAACTGTGGAATAGACGAAGGCTGGCGAAAGACGAAGTGATGATGCGCGTAGGAAACGGTTCCAAGGTTGATGCAATCGCCGTCGGCACAGTGTCACTTCAACTACCATCGGGATTAGTGATGAACTTAAATCATTGTTATTTAGTGCCTGCGTTGAGCATGAACATTATATCTGGATCTTGTTTATTGCGAGACGGTTACTCTTTTAAGTCTGAGAATAATGGTTGTTCTATTTCTATGAGTAACATCTTTTATGGTCATGCACCGAATGTGAGAGGATTGTTCATATTGAATCTTGATAGCGATACGCATATACATAACATTGAGACCAAAAGAGTTAGAGTAAACAATGATAGCGCCATATTTTTGTGGCACTGCCGCTTGGGTCATATTGGTGTAAAGCGCATGAAGAAACTCCATGCTGATGGACTTTTGGAGTCACTTGACTTTGATTCACTTGACACGTGCGAACCATGCCTCATGGGCAAGATGACTAAGACTCCGTTCTCCGGAACAATGGAGCGTGCAAGTGACTTGTTGGAAATCATACATACCGATGTGTGTGGTCCAATGAGCGTGGAGGCACGCGGCGGATATCGTTATTTTCTCACCTTCACTGACGATTTCAGTAGATATGGTTATGTCTACTTGATGAAGCACAAGTCTGAAACATTTGAAAAGTTCAAGCAATTTCAGAGTGAAGTGGAAAATCATCGTAACAAGAAGATCAAGCTCCTACGGTCTGATCGTGGGGGTGAATATCTGAGTTTCGAGTTTTGTGCTCACTTAAGACAATGTGGAATTGTTTCGCAGTTAGCACCGCCTGGAACACCACAGCGTAATGGTGTGTCCGAACGTCGTAATCGTACTTTGTTAGAGATGGTGCGATCTATGATGTCTCTTACTGATTTGCCGTTATCATTTTGGGGTTATGCATTAGAAACAGCTGCATTCACTTTAAATAGGGCACCATCGAAATCCGTTGAGACGACACCATACGAACTGTGGTATGGCAAAAGGCCAAAGTTGTCGTTTCTTAAAGTTTGGGGATGTGATGCTTATGTCAAAAAGCTTCAGCCTGAAAAGCTGGAACCCAAAGCGGAAAAGTGCGTCTTCATAGGTTACCCAAAAGAGACAGTTGGGTACACCTTCTATCTCAAATCCGAGGGCAAAGTGTTTGTTGCTAAGAACGGAACTTTTCTCGAGAAGGAGTTTCTCTCGAGAGAATTGAGTGGGAGGAAGATAGAACTTGACGAGGTTGTCGAACCTCTCATCCCTCTGGATGGTGGCGCAGGGCAAGGGGAAACCTCTATCGTTGCGACGTCGGTTGAGGAGGAAGTTAATGATGATGATCATGAAACTCCAGTTCAAGTTTCTGTTGAACCACGCAGGTCGACGAGATCACGCGCTGCTCCAGAGTGGTACGGTAATCCCGTCTTATCAATCATGTTGTTAGACAACAATGAACCTGCAAATTATGAAGAAGCAATGGTGGGCCCAGATTCCAACAAATGGCTAGAAGACATGAAATCCGAGATAGGATCCATGTATGAGAACAAAGTGTGGACTTTGGAGATACTACCTGAGGGCCGCAAGGCTATTCAGAACAAATGGATCTTTAAGAAGAAGGACACTGACGGTAATGTGACCGTTTATAAAGCTCGACTTGTGGCAAATGGTTTTTCACAAGTTCCAGGAGTTGACTACGATGAGACCTTCTCACCCGCAGCGATGCTTAAGTCCGTCAGAATCATGTTAGCAATAGCTGCATTTTTCGATTATGAAATCTGGCAGATGGATGTCAAAACGGCGTTCCTTAACGGTTTCCTTAAAGAAGAGTTGTATATGATGCAACCCGAAGGTTTTGTCGATCCTAAAAATGCTGACAAGGTGTGCAAGCTCCAGCGATCCATGTATGGACTGGTGCAAGCATCTCGGAGTTAGAACAAACGCTTTGATGAGGTGATCAAAGCATTTGGGTTTATACAAGTGGTTGGAGAATCTTGTATTTACAAGAAAGTGAGTGGGAGCTCTGTGGCGTTTCTGATATTATATGTGGATGACATATTACTGATTGGAAACAACGTAGAGCTTTTGGAAAGCATAAAAGGTTACTTGAATAAAAGTTTCTCTATGAAGGACCTAGGAGAAGCTGCTTACATTCTAGGCATTAAGATCTATAGGGATAGATCAAAGCGCCTGATAGGACTTTCACAAAGCACATACCTTGATAAAGTTTTGAAGAGGTTCAAAATGGAACAGTCCAAGAAAGGGTTCTTGCCAGTGTTACAAGGTACGAGATTGAGTAAGACTCAGTGCCCAACAACTGATGAAGATAGAGAGCATATGCACTCCGTCCCCTATGCTTCAGCCATCGGCTCTATCATGTATGCAATGCTGTGCACTAGACCGGATGTTAGCCTGGCCATAAGTATGGCAGGTAGGTTCCAGAGTAATCCAGGAGTGGATCACTCGACAGCGGTCAAGAATATCCTAAAGTACCTGAAAAGGACTAAGGAGATGTTTCTCGTGTATGGAGGTGACGAAGAGCTCGCCGTAAAAGGTTACGTCGATGCAAGCTTTGACACAGATCCGGACGACTCTAAGTCGCAAACCGGATACGTATTTATTCTTAATGGGGGTGCAGTAAGCTGGTGCAGTTCCAAGCAAAGCGTCGTAGCAGATTCTACATGTGAAGCGGAGTACATGGCTGCCTCGGAGGCGGCTAAGGAGGGTGTCTGGATGAAGCAGTTCATGACGGATCTTGGAGTGGTGCCAAGTGCACTGGATCCAATAACCTTGTTCTGTGACAACACTGGTGCCATTGCCTTAGCAAAGCAACCAAGGTTTCACAAGAAGACCAGACACATCAAACGACGCTTCAACCTCATCCGCAACTACGTCGAGGAGGAGGACGTAAATATATGCAAAGTGCACACGGATCTGAATGTAGCAGACCCGCTGACTAAACCTCTTCCACGGCCAAAACATGATCGACACCAGAACTGTATGGGTGTTAGATTTATTACAATGTAATTCACATGGTGATGTGAGGGCTAGATTATTGACTCTAGTGCAAGTGGGAGACTGTTGGAATTATGCCCTAGAGGCAATAATAAATGTATAGTTATTATTATAATTCCTGTATCAAGATAATAGTTTATTATCCATGCTATAATTGTATTGAATGAAGACTCATTTACATGTGTGGATACATAGACAAAACACCGTCCCTAGCATGCCTCTAGTTGGCTAGCCAGTTGATCGATGATAGTCAGTGTCTTCTGATTATGAACAAGGTGTTGTTGCTTGATAACTGGATCACGTCATTGGGAGAATCACGTGATGGACTAGACCCAAACTAATAGACGTAGCATGTTGATCGTGTCATTTTGTTGCTACTGTTTTCTGCGTGTCAAGTATTTATTCCTATGACCATGAGATCATATAACTCACTGACACCGGAGGAATGCTTTGTGTGTATCAAACGTCGCAACGTAACTGGGTGACTATAAAGATGCTCTACAGGTATCTCCGATGGTGTTAGTTGATTTAGTATGGATCAAGACTGGGATTTGTCACTCCGTGTGACGGAGAGGTATCTCGGGGCCCACTCGGTAATACAACATCACACACAAGCCTTGCAAGCAATGTAACTTAGTGTAAGTTGCGGGATCTTGTATTACGGAACGAGTAAAGAGACTTGCCGGTAAACGAGATTGAAATAGGTATGCGGATACTGACGATCGAATCTCGAGCAAGTAACATACCGAAGGACAAAGGGAATGACATACGGGATTATACGAATCCTTGGCACTGAGGTTCAAACGATAAGATCTTCGTAGAATATGTAGGATCCAATATGGGCATCCAGGTCCCGCTATTGGATATTAACCGAGGAGTCTCTCGGGTCATGTCTACATAGTTCTCGAACCCGCAGGGTCTGCACACTTAAGGTTCGACGTTGTTTTATGCGTATTTGAGTTATATGGTTGGTTACCGAATGTTGTTCGGAGTCCCGGATGAGATCACGGACGTCACGAGGGTTTCCGGAATGGTCCGGAAACGAAGATTGATATATAGGATGACCTCATTTGATTACCGGAAGGTTTTCGGAGTTACCGGGAATGTACCGGGAATGACGAATGGGTTCCGGGAGTTCACCGGGGGGGCAACCCACCCCGGGGAAGCCCATAGGCTTTGGGGAGACACACCAGCCCTTAGTGGGCTGGTGGGACAGCCCCAAGGGGGCCTATGCGCCAAGAGAAGGAAATCAAAGGAAAAGAAAAAAAAAGAGGGAGGAAGTGGGAAGGGAGGGGGACTCCTCCCACCAAACCAAGTCCAACTCGGTTTGGGGGGGGAGTCCTCCCCCCCCCTTGGCTCGGCCGACCCCTTGAGGGTCCCTTGGACCCCAAGGCAAGGCCCCCCTCCCTCCTCCTATATATATGGGGCTTTTAGGGCAGATTTGAGACGACTTTCTCACGGCTGCCCGACCACATACCTCCATAGTTTTTCCTCTAGATCGCGTTTCTGCGGAGCTCGGGCGGAGCCCTGCTGAGACAAGATCATCACCAACCTCTGGAGCGCCGTCACGCTGCCGGAGAACTCTTCTACCTCTCCGTCTCTCTTGCTGGATCAAGAAGGCCGAGATCATCGTCGAGCTGTACGTGTGCTGAACGCGGAGGTGCCGTCCGTTCGGTACTAGATCGTGGGACTGATCGCGGGATTGTTCGCGGGGCGGATCGAGGGACGTGAGGACGTTCCACTACATCAACCGCGTTCTCTAACGCTTCTGCTGTACGATCTACAAGGGTACGTAGATCACTCATCCCCTCTCGTAGATGGACATCACCATGATAGGTCTTCGTGCGCGTAGGAAAATTTTTGTTTCCCATGCGATGTTCCCCAACAGAAATTAGGTCTCCCTGAAGGATACCTCTGCTTGGTTTGAATTCCTCTAAACTTTTCCCATTGAACAACACTGAATATGAAACCGAATTAACTAGATTCATGACTATATGAACGCACCTTCGGTAGAATAGTAGCTTCAGCATGATTTCCTTTGGGTATTGCCCTTCTAATCTGTCATAAGATTTCATCATATCAAGTTTCAACGCACAATGCTGATGCTTCACCGCCTTGTTTCACTTCATGAAATGCAGGCACTCATAAGCCACTATAATTTTATCTGTGATCAGCCCCCGAGGCGCAAAAGCATATTGCTCTGCTGAAATAATCTCCGGCAGCACCATCTTAAGGCGATTTGCGATCACCTTTGAAGCTATCTTATATAAAACATTACACAAGATGATAGGACGAGATTGTGAAAGCAAAACTGGGTTTTTTAACCTTTGGGATCAGAACCAGATAGGTTTGGTTGATTCCCTCAACACTTTCTGTACCTTCAACAATTTTTAGCACAACTGAAGTCGCCTCTTCGCCTCAAACACCCCAATGTTTCTGAAAAAAATGAGCAGGGAATCCATCCGACCTAGGAGCTTTAGTGGGAAACATTTGGTATAGCGTAGTTTTGACTTCCTTCTCAGAATACGTTGCAGCTAGGAGGGCATGCATATCATCTGTAACTTTCCGAGGGACCGAGTCTAGCACCTCCTACATGTTAGTGCACCCCTCCGACGTGTAGTGGTTCTTGTAGAACTCCGTTGTCACACCTTCCAATTCTACATTATCTTCAGTAATCTGCCCATCTGGTCTAGCAAGAGCTGTAATTTTATTCTACCTCCTCCTCAATGAAGCCCTCTGCTGAAATTTTTTAGTATTTTTCTCCCTATGAGTGAGCCAGCCACTCTAGAACGTTGACGCTATAAGACTTCGTCTCTATAACATAATTCAACCAGCCGGTCCATAGCCATTATTTCTTGCCGGCTCGGTCCCATCCTCCCTCGTACATTCTTCAGAATTTCTAGTTCACTTTTGAGTTGTTTGATCTCCTTTTTCACACTCCAAAAAGTGTCGCGATCCTAGCTAGACAAGTTGTTGCTCAGATCATGCAGTTTATCCCTCACCCCACTGCTATTGAGCCTTTTGGTTTTATATTCCACTTCTCATTGACACATTGGTGCAGCTCAGAATGTCTCTCCCAAGCCACTTCATGTCTGAAAATCCTCGGTCTTCTCTGAGAATCCACCACATCCGTCAGGTGCATAACTATCGGGCCATGGTCAGAACAAGCAGCAGACTCATTACAGACTTTGGCGTTGGGGAAAATAGAGTTGCACTCAGCATCGGCCACTTCCCTATCCAACCTAACCATTGTCTAAGTTCCATCCGATACCTTCTTCTCAAAAGTCCACATCCTCCCTTTGTAGCCCATATCTACAAGACCACAGATATCAAGTGCATCTCTAAAACTTTCCATTTGCACCTGCCCTCTAGGATTCACACCCTCATGTTCAGCCTGTGAGACAACTTCGTTGAAATCACCAATAGCCACCCATGATAGACTATACACCCCTGCAAGTCATGTCAAAGTATTCCACGTCTTGTACCTCTCCACCACCTATGCCTCCCCATGGACGCTAGTTAACCTCCAAGGAGAAGTCCCGAGTTCTATGTTGCTAGTATCAATATGATATCTCGAATAACCCATAACTTCTAGTTTTATTACATCATTATAGTAAATTGCAATACCCCCACTCCTGCCCGAACTACTGACAGCAAAAGATCTGTCATGTTGGAAATATGCCCTAGAGGCAATAATAAAGTGGTTATTATTATATTTCCTAGTTCATGATAATTGTCTATTATTCATCCTATAATTGTATTAACTGGAAATCGTAATACATGTTTGAATATATAGATCACAACATGTCCCTAGTGAGCCTCTAGTTGGCTAGCTCGTTGATCAATAGATGATCATGGTTTCCTGATCATGGACATTGGATGTCATTGATAATGGGATCGCATCATTAGGAGAATGATGTGATGGACAAGAACCAATCCTAAGCGTAGCACTAGATCGTATTGTTCGCTTGCTAAAGCTTTTCTAAATGTCAAGTATCATTTCCTTAGACCATGAGATTGTGCAACTCCCGGATACCGTAGGAGTGCTTTGGGTGTATCAAACATCGCAACGTAACTGGGTGATTATAAAGGTGCACTACAGGTATCTCCGAAAGTGTCTGTTGGGTTGGTACGAATCGAGACTGGGATTTGTCACTCCATGTGATGGAGAGGTATCTCTGGACCCACTCAGTAATGCATCATCATACTAAGCTCAATGTGACTAAGGATTTAGCCACAGGATGATGTGTTACGGAATAAGTAAAGAGACTTACCGGTAACGAGATTGAACAAGGTATAGGGATACCGACGATCGAATCTCGAGCAAGTATCATACCGGTAGACAAAGGGGATTGCATACGGGATTGATTAAATCCCCGACATCGTGGTTCATCCGATGAGATCATCGTGGAACATGTGGGAGCTAACATGGATATCCAGACCCCGTTGTTGGTTATTAATCGAAGAGGTGTCTCGGTCATGTCTGCATGGTTCCCGAACCCGTACGGTCTACACACTTAAGGTTTGATGACGCTAGGGTTGTTATGGGAATAATATACGTGGTCACCGAAGGTTGTCCAGAGTCCCGGATGAGATCCCGGACGTCACGAGGAATTCCGGTATGGTCCGGAAGTAAAGATTCATATATAGGAAGTGGAGTTTTGATCGCCGGAAGAGTTTCAGAGATCGTCGGTATTGTACCGGGACCACCGGAAGGGTTCCGGGGGTCCACCGGGAAGGGCCACCAGCCCCGAAGGGGTATGTGGGCCGAAACTGTATGGGAACCAGCCCCTGGGTGGGCTGGTGCGCCACCCACCTCAGCCCAAGACACACAAGAGGGGAAGGGAGGGCTAACACTAGGCGTGGGGGCAGCCTTGGGCGCCAAGCCCACCCTAGGGCGTCGCCCCTCTTCCATCTATGGGTTTGCTGCACCACCTAGGGGAAACCCTAGGGGTGGCGCACCCTCCTCCCTCTCCTCCTATATAAACCCAAGGGGTTTTGGGGCTGCAACACACAAGTTTCACCTCTCCACGGTACAATGATACGTCCATTTTGCATCATGTTTTCATGTTGATATTTATCGCTTCTTTGGCTGTTATTTCACTTCACGGTACAATTCTTATGCCTTTTCTCTCTTATTTTGCAAGGTTTACATGAAGAGGGAGAATGCCGGCAGCTGGAATTCTCGCCTGAAAGTGGAGCAAGTTTGAGATACCTATTGTGCGCAACTCCAAACACCGTAAAAATCAACGAGGATTTTTTTTCCGGATTTACAAAAAATACTGGGCCGAAGAAGTGCGAGAGGGGCGCGTGAAGGTGGCCACAAGCCTGCACGGCGCGGCCACCCCCCAGGTCGCGCCATGAGGGCTTGTGGGAAGCCTGCTGGCCCACTGGGCCCCCTCTTCTGCTATATGAAGGGTTTCGTCCAGGGGAAAATCAAGAAGGGAGCTTTTCCGTGGTTTCGCCGCCGCCACGAGGCGGAACTTGAGCAGAACCAATCTAGAGCTCCGGCAGGACGATCCTGCCGGGGAAACTTCCCTCCCGGAGGGGGAAATCGTCGACATTGTCATCACCAACACTCCTCTCATCGAAGGGGACTCGTCACCATCAACATCTTCATCAGCACCATCTCATCTCCAAACCCTAGTTCATCACTTATAACCAATCTCCATCTCGCGACTCCGATTGGTACCTGTAAGGTTGCTAGTAGTGTTGATTACTCTTTGTAGTTGATGCTAGTTGGATTACTTGGTGGAAGAGTTTATGTTCAGATCCTTGATGCTACTCATTACCTCTCTGGTCATGAACATGATTATGCTTTGTGAGTAGTTACTTTTGTTCCTGAGTACATGGGATAAGTCATGTGAATTTGGTATTCGTTCGGTAATTTGATATGTTGTATGTTGTTTTTCCTCTAGTGGTGTTATGTGAACGTCGACTACATAACACTTCACCATTATTTGGGCCTAGAGGAAGGCATTGGGAAGTAGTAAGTAGATGATGGGTTGCTAGAGTGACAGAAGCTTAAACCCTAGTTTATGCGTTACTTCGTAAGGGGCTGATTTGGATCCAGTAGTTTAATGCTATGGTTAGACTTTGTCTTAATTCTTATCTCGTAGTTGCGGATGCTTGCGAGAGGGGTTAATCATAAGTGGGATGCGTGTCCAAGTAAGGGCAGTACCCAAGCGCCGGTCCACCCACATATCAAACTATCAAAGTAACGAACGTGAATCATATGAACATGATGAAAACTAGCATGACAGAAATTCCCGT
This sequence comes from Hordeum vulgare subsp. vulgare, assembly GCF_904849725.1. Taxonomy (NCBI): domain Eukaryota; kingdom Viridiplantae; phylum Streptophyta; class Magnoliopsida; order Poales; family Poaceae; genus Hordeum; species Hordeum vulgare. The sequence continues at coordinate 582,570,786 of NC_058521.1, forward strand.
GTGTCCTCGGGAGCGTTTTTCCTCCTATAAGACTTTGTCCAGGCTTGTCCCTTGCTACAAAAGGGATTGGGGCACTTTTTTGCACCGTTGCTACTTTTGCTACTTGTTGCTTGCTACGGATCATCTCACCACACAATCACTTGTTACCGACAATTTCAGTGCTTGCAGATTTTTCCTTGCTGAAAACCACTTGTCAAACCCTTCTGCTCCTCGTTGGGTTCGACACTCTTACTTATCAAAAGGACTACGATTGATCCCCTATACTTGTGGGTCATTGATACGTCTCAAACGTATCTATAATTTTTGATGGTTTCACGCTGTTATCTTGTCAACTTTGGATGTTTTATATACCTTTTATATCTTTTTTGGGACTAACTTATTAATTCAGTGCCAAGTGCCAGTTCCTCTTTTTTCTGTGTTTTTGACTCTTTTCAGATCTGATTTTGGAACGGAGTCCAAACGGAATAAAATCCCCGAAATAATTTTTTCCAGAATAGAAGAAGATCGGGAGGCTTGAGGGCCAAGCCACGGGACCCACAGGGAGCCCACAAGCCCTGTTGCCGCGGCCAAGGGGGGCCCACGGCAACCAGGCTTGTGGCCTCCCTGGCGCTCCCCGGCCCTAGCTCTTTGGCCTATAAATTCCCTAAAATCCCATAAAAAATCACGGCATCCACGAAAACACTTTTCCGCCGCCGCAAGCTTCCGTTTCCGCGAGATCTCATCTGGAGACCCTTCCCGGTGCCCTGCCGGAGGGGACTTTGGAGTTGGAGGGCTTCTACATCAACATCATCGCCTCTCCAATGACTCGTGAGTAGTCCACTTCAGACCTACGGGTCCGTAGTTAGTAGCTAGATGGCTTCTTCTCTCTCTTGGATCTTCAATACAAAGTTCTCCATGATCTTCATGGATATCTATCCAATGTAATCCTCTTTGGCGGTGTGTTTGTCGAGATCCGATGAATTGTGGATTTCTGATCAGATTATCTATGAATTATATTTGAGTCTTTGTTGATTTCTTATATGCATGATTTGATATCCTTGTAAGTCTCTCCGAGTCTTGGGTTTTGTTTGGCCAACTAGATCTATGATTCTTGCAATGGGAAGTGCTTGGTTTTGGGTTCATACCGTGTGGTGACCTTTCCCAGTGACAGAAGGGGCAGCAAAGCACGCATCGTGTTTTTGCCATCAAGGGTAACAAGATGAGCTTTTATCGTTGATATGAGATTGTCCATCTACATCATGTCATCTTGCTTAAGGTGTTACTCTGTTCTTTTGGACTTAATACACTAGATGCATGCTGGATAGCGGTCGACGTGTGGAGTAATAGTAGTAGATGCAGAAAGTATCGGTCTACCTGTTTTGGATGTGATGCCTATAGACATAATCATTGCCTTAGCTAACGTCGCGACTTTGCGCGGTTCTATCAATTGCTCGACAGTAATTCGTTCACCCACCGTCTACTTGCTTTCATGAGAGAAGCCACTAGTGAACACTACGTCCCCCGGGTCTATTCACAACTATCGTCTCTACTTTCACTTTTACTTTGCTTTGCTTACTTTTTTGCTTTCAGTTCTCACTTTGCAAACAATCTATAAGGGATTGACAGCCCCTTCATAGCGTTGGGTGCAAGCTCTTTGTGTTTGTGCAGGTACTTGTGACTTGAACGCTCCTCCTACTGGATTGATACCTTGGTTCTCAAAACTGAGGGAAATACTTACCGCCGCTGTGCTACATCACCCTTTCCTCTTCAAGGGAACACCAACGCAAGGCTCCAAGGCCGTGGGGAAATCCTTTGCATATTTGCCAAGGAAGTCCCTATAGGCGTAGCCGTAGCAGCAGGATTCCTGGCGCCTTTGCCAGGGAAGGTCTGTTGTCGCAGTAGCAGTCATCAAGACTCTTTTCTGGCGCCGTTGCCGGGGAGTGAAGCGCCTTTGGTAAGTGGAACTTGGTAAGGGAACATTCATATAGTGTGCTGAAATTTGTTGTCACTTGTCACTATGGATACTAATCCTTTGAGGGGCTTGTTCGGGGTATCTTCACCTCGAATGGAAGCACAAGGAGTTGCTCCTCAACCTGCTGCACATACTGAAAATATTTGCTTTGAATTTCCTTCGGGTATGCTTGAGAAACTGCTGGCTAATCCTTTTACACGAGATGGAACATCACATCCACACTTGCATCTAATCTATGTAGATGAAGTTTGTGGTTTATTTAAGCTTGCGGGTTTGCCCGAGGATGAGGTCAAGAAGAAGGTCTTTCCTTTATCTTTGAAGGATAAGGCGTTGACATGGTATAGGCTATGTGATGATACTCGATCATGGGACTACAATCGGTTGAAATTGGAATTTCATCAAAAAATTTATCCTATGCATTTAGTACATCGTGATCGGAATTATATTTATAATTTTTGGCCTCGTGAAAGAGAAAGCATCGCTCAAGCTTGGGGGAGGCTTAAATCAATGCTATATTCATGCCCCAATCATGAGCTCTCGAGAGAAATTATCATTCAGAACTTCTATGCTCGGCTTTCTCATGATGATCGCACCATGCTTGACACTTCTTGTACCGGTTCTTTTATGAAGAGAGATATTGACTTCAAATGGAATTTAATGGAGAGAATTAAATGCAACTCTAAAGATTGGGAGCTTGAAGAAGGTAAGGAGTCAGGTATCAATTTCACGTTTGATTGCGTTAAATCCTTTGTTGAGACAAATAGTTTTTGTGACTTTAGCGCTAAGTATGGACTTGACTCTGAGATAGTAGCTTCATTGTGTGAATCATTCGCTGCTCATATTGATCTCCCCAAAGAGAGGTGGTTTAAATATCATCCTCATTTAGAAGTCAATGTAGTTAAACCCACTCCAGTTGAAGAGAAAGTCATTGCCTATAATGATCATGTGGTTCCCAGTGCTTACATTGAGAAACCACCTTTCCCTATTAGGATAAAGGATCATTCTAAAGCTCCAACTGTGATACGTAGAGGCTATATTAGAACACCTACACCCCCTGAGCAAATTCGAGTTGAACCTAGCATCGCTATTATCAAAGATCTTCTGTCCGACGATGTTGAGGGACATAATATTCACTTCTGTGAAGATGCCGCTGGAATTGCTAAACCTCACGTTAGAGACAAACATAGGCTTGTTGTTGGCATGCCTGTGGTTTCTGTTAAGATAGGAGATCATTGTTATCATGGTTTATGTGACGTGGGTGCTAGTGTTAGTGAAATACATCAATCCTTATACGATGAAATCAAAGATGAGATTGCACCTGTTGAGATAGAGCCTATTGATGTCACCATTCAGCTTGCCAATAGAGATACTATCTTCCCTATGGGAATTGTTAGGGATGTTGAAGTCTTGTGTGGTAAAACGAAGTATCCTACTGATTTCCTCGTTCTTGCTACCGCACAAGATAGTTTTTGTCCCATCATATTTGGTAGACCCTTCCTCAATACTGTCAATGCTCATGTTGATTTTGAGAACCAAACTGTCACTGTTGGCTTTGAAGGTGTGTCACATGAGTTCAATTTCTCCAAGTTTGGTAGACAACCTCATGAAAAGGAGTTGCCTAGTAAGGATGAAACTATTGCCTTAGCTTCTATTCTCGTGCCTCCTACTGATCCCTTAGAGCAATGTTTGCTTGAGCATGAAAATGATATGCATATGGATGAAAGGGATGAGATAGATAGAGTTGTCTTAGAAGAATATCCTATCCTTAAGAATAACTTGCCTATTGAACTGCTTGCAGATCCACCCGCACCAAAGGGTGATCCTGTGTTCGAGCTTAAACAGTTGCCTGATACTCTTAAGTATGCTTAGTTTGATGAAAAAGAGATATATCCTGTTATAATTAGTGCTAGCCTCTCAAAGCATGAAGAAAAGAAGTTACTAAAAACTCTGAGGAAGCACCGTGCTACTATTGGATATACTCTTGATGATCTTAAGGGCATTAGTCCCACTCTATGCCAGCACAAGATTAAAACCGATCCTGATTTCAAACCAGTTGTTGATCATCAAAGGAGATTAAATCCTAAGATGAAAGAGGTAGTAAGAAAAGAAATCCTAAAGCTTCTGAAAGCGGGTATTATCTATCATGTTGCTCATAGCGATTGGGTGAGTCTGGTGCATTGCGTCCTTAAGAAGGGAGGCATTACCGTTGTACCTAATGATAAGGATGAATTGATCCCACAGAGGATTATTACTGGCTATAGAATGGTGATCGATTTTAGGAAATTGAATAAGGCCACTAGGAAAGATCATTAACCTTTGCCTTTTATCGACAAAATGCTAGAAAGGTTGTCTAAACACACACACTTTTGCATTCTAGACGGTTATTCTGGTTTCTCCCAAATACCAGTTGCACAATCTGATCAGGAGAAAACCACTTTCACCTGCCCTTTCGGTACCTTTGCTTATAGACGTATGCCTTTTGGCTTATGTAATGCACCTGCCACTTTTCAAAGATGTATGATGGCTATATTCTCTGACTTTTGTGAAAAGATTGTCGAGGTTTTCATGGACGACTTCTCCGTTTACGGGTCTTCCTTTGATGATTGCCTCAGCAACCTCGATCGAGTCTTACAGAGATGTAAAGAGACCAATCTTGTCTTGAATTGGGAGAAGTGCCGCTTTATGGTTAATGAAGGCATCGTCTTAGGACATAAAATTTCCGAAAGAGGAATTGAAGTCGATAAGGCTAAGGTTGACGCAATCGAGAAAATACCATACCCCACAGATATCAAAGGTATAAGAAGTTTCCTTGGTTATGCTAGTTTCTATAGAAGGTTCATTAAAGACTTCTCTAAGATTTCTAGGCCTCTTACCAATCTCTTGCAAAAGGATATTCCTTTTGTCTTTGACAATGATTGTGAGGAAGCCTTCGAAATACTTAAGAGGGCTTTGATAACCGCACCTATTGTTCAACCACCTGATTGGAACTTGTCGTTTGAGATCATGTGTGACGCCAGTGATTATGTTGTTGGTGCTCTTCTAGGGCAAAGAGTCGATAAGAAGTTGAATGTTATTCACTACGCTAGTAAAACTCTAGACAGTGCCCAGAGAAACTATGCTACTACGGAGAAGGAATTTTTAGCAATCGTATTTGCATGTGAAAAGTTCAGGTCTTACATAGTTGATTCCAAAGTCACTATTCACACTGATCATGCTGCTATCAAGTACCTCATGGAGAAGAAGGACGCTAAACCTAGACTTATCAGATGGGTTCTCTTGCTACAAGAATTTGATTTGCACGTTGTCGACAGAAAGGATAGTGATAACCCCGTAGCAGATAACTTGTCTAGGTTGGAGAACGTTCTTGATGACCCACAACCTATTGATGATATCTTTCCCGGTGAGCAATTGAATGTCATCAATGCTTCAGGTAGTGCACCGTGGTATGCTGATTATGCAAACTATATCGTTGCCAAATATATACCACCTAGTTTCACGTACCAGCAAAAGAAGAAATTCTTCTTTGACTTGAGACATTACTTTTGGGATGATACTCACCTTTATAAGGAAGGAGTAGATGGTGTTATTAGACGTTGTGTACATGAACATGAACAGGGACATATCCTACAGAAGTGTCACTCCGAGGCCTACGGAGGACACCATGCGGGAGATAGAACTGCACACAAGGTACTGCAATCAGGTTTCTATTGGCCCACTCTCTTCAAGGATGCATGTAAGTTTGTCTTGTCTTGTGACGAATGTCAAAGAATAGGTAATATTAGCAAACGCCAGGAAATGCCAATGAACTATTCACTTGTCATTAAACCATTTGATGTTTGGGGCTTCGATTATATGGGACCTTTTCCAAAATCCAACGGGTATACTCATATCCTCGTTGTTGTTGATTACGTCACTAAGTGGGTAGAAGCTATCCCCACTAGTAGTGCTGATCACAACACCTCTATCAGGATGCTGAAAGAAGTTATCTTCCCTAGATTTATAGTCCCTAGATATCTAATGACCGACGGTGGTTCACACTTCATTCATGGTGCTTTCCGTAAAACGCTGGCTAAGTACGATGTCAACCATAGAATTGCGTCTCCCTACCACCCTCAGTCCAGTGGTCAAGTAGAGCTAAGCAATAGAGAAATTAAACTAATTATGCAAAAGACTATCAACAGGTCTAAAAAGAATTGGTCTAAGAAGCTCGATGATGCACTGTGGGCTTATAGAACTGCCTATAAGAATCCCATGGGGATGTCTCCGTACAAAATGGTGTACGGTAAAGCATGTCATTTACCTCTTGAGCTAGAGCATAAAGCTTATTGGGAAATCAAAGAGCTCAACTTTGATTTCAAACTTGCCGGTGAGAAGAGGTTATTTGACATTAGCTCGCTTGATGAGTGGAGAACTCACGCATATGAGAATGCCAAGTTGTTCAAAGAGAAGGTTAAGAGGTGGCATGATAAGAGGATACAAAAGCGTGAGTTCAATGTAGGTGATTATGTCTTGCTATATAACTCTCATTTAAGATTCTTTGCAGGCAAGCTTCTCTCTAAATGGGAAGGTCCATATGTTGTTGAGGAAGTATATCGTTCTGGTGCTGTCAAGATCAACAACACGGAAGGTAATTGTACGAGAGTGGTAAATGGGCAGAGAATCAAGCATTATATCTCAGGTACTCCCATAAATGTTGAAAGCAATATTATCAATACCATAACTACGGAAGAATACTTAAGGGATATTTATCAGACTGTTTCAGACTCTGAAAACGAAGAGGTATGTGATTTGGTAAGAAAACAGAGTCCAAAAGTTTTCCAGTAGGAAATTTTCTCTATTTTGGAATATTTGAAAAAATACAAAAATTGGAAGTAGTCCAGAAAGTGCGCGAGGAGGCGACAAGCCTGCACGGCGCGGGTCCACCCCCTGGACGCGCCGTGAGGGATTGTGGCCACCACGTGTGCCTCCCGGACTCCGTTTTCGTGCGGTGTACTCCTTCTGGTCTGGAAAAAATCATTATATTTCTCCCATGAGGTCTGACCCTTGTATAACGCAGATTTCCTCTACTTTCGTTTCAAGCCTGTTTTCTGCCGCAGATCTAGGTCAAGATGTCTTCTCATGATTCAGAGGGGGAGAGCTATGTGGCTGATTACCTTGCTAACCCCAAGGTCTATGGGGACTTTGATCCATATGGCTGGACCACTGATGAGGAAGAAGACTATGATCCCAAGGGGAAGGAACAAACAAGTTCCGATGAAGAGGAGGCTCCTCTACCTCAACCTGGACACACGCATGTGGAGTTCAAGAAGTCGAGCCTCCCTTACTCAAGGAAGAAGCCTAAGACGTTGTTTATCCCTTCTCGTTTCTTGGAGGAGAGTAAGCATGAATTATGCCAAAGGGTGTTGAAGCTTGAAGAGGAAAATGATGATCTCAGGGAGCAGAATTTTATGCTCAAGTGGAAATTAAACAAGCTCAAGACCTCTTCAACAACTCCTCCACCATCACCAACAAAGGAAGACAACTGAGCATTGGTATGGGCAATCCCCTTAGCTTGTGCCAAGCTTGGGGGAGTTTCCCCGGTATCGTATCACCATCACATCTTTTGCCTTTACCTTTGTTTTAGTTTTCCTTTTTAGTTTTCTTTTTCTCTAGTAGAATAAAAGGCGTAGTGTTTTAGTCTTGAGTTTTGCTTTGTGTCACCCCCGATGTAATCGAGCTCGTGAGCCATATAATAAAGAGTGTCTTAGTTGAAGGGCTTTACCTCTTGCCATGATCAAAAGAGTGAGAATAGAACAAAAGCATGAAAGATCATATAATGATCTTATGGAAGTGATGGCTTCACATATAAAAAGAATGAGGATTGAAACTTGTTGAGGGTAGGCAAACGTAGACCTTGGTCATGGTCGCAATTAATAGGAAGTGATAAAGAAGGAGAGGTTCAAATATAAATATATCATCTCTAACACCATCTATGATTGTGAACACTCACTAAACTATTGCATGCCTAGAAGTAGATGTTGGACAAGTAAGACAACATAATGAATTGTGTTTGCTTGGATCCGAACAATGTTATATGATTAGAGATCCCTTAGCATGTGACGATTGCTTCCACCTCATATTAGCCAAAACTCCCGCACCAAGTAGTGATACAACTTGTGCATCCATAAACCATCAACCCAGTTTTTCCATGAGTGTCCACCATACCTACCTATGGATTGAATAAGATCCCTCAAGTAAGTTGTCATTGGTGCAAGCAATAAAAATTTCTCTCTAAAGTATGATCTATTAGTGTGTGGAAAATAAGCACCTAAGATGAGGAAGACATAAAAGCGACAGACTGCATAATAAAGTTCTTTATCACAGGAGGCAATATAAAGTGACGTTCCTCCACACTAAGAGGACACGCATCCAAACCTCAAAAGCGCATGACAACCTCTGCTTCCCTCTGCGAAGGGCCTATCTTGTACCTTTACTTTTTGCCCTTGAAAGAGTCATGGTGATCTTCACCAATTCTCTATTTCGCCTTTATCTTGGCTAACGTCATATGCTTGGGAAAGATCTATATTCATATGTCAACTTGGAAGTAAGTGTTCATGAATTATTATTGTTGACATTGCCCTTGAGGTAAGTGGTTGGGAGGCAAAACTGTAAGCCCCTATCTTTCTCTGTGTCCAGTTGAAACTTTGATCTCGTGAGTACCACGTGAGTTGTAGCAATTGTAGAGAACGAAAGAATGATTGAGGATGTGGATTTGCTTTACAAGCTCTTATTTGACTCTTTCTGATGTTGTGATAAATTGCAATTGCTTCAATGACTAAAGGCTACCGGTTGTTACTTCTCGGTAAGGTTCTTGATCCATGCTTTACTTTGTGAAGGAATTATCACTTTAGCATGAGAGATTATATGTGGTATTGCCGTTCTGATCATGATCATGATGCCTGCATGTTCGTATCTTGTTTTGTCGACACCTCTCTCCCTAAACATGTGGACATATTTATTGAGCTTGGCTTTCGCTTGAGGACAAGCGAGGTCTAAGCTTGGGGGAGTTGATACGTCCATTTTGCATCATGTATTCATGTTGATATTTATCGCTTCTTTGGCTGTTATTTCACTTCACGGTACAATTCTTATGCCTTTTCTCTCTTATTTTGCAAGGTTTACATGAAGAGGGAGAATGCCGGCAGCTGGAATTCTCGCATGAAAGTGGAGCAAGTTTTAGATACCTATTCTGCGCAACTCCAAACGCCGTAAAAATCAACGAGGATTTTTTCCGGATTTATAAAAAATACTGGGCCGAAGAAGTGCCAGAGGGGCGAGTGCAAGTGGCCACAAGCCTGCACGGCGCGGCCACCCCCCCCCCTAGGCCGCGCCATGAGGGCTTGTGAGCAGCCTGCTGGCCCACTGGCCCCCCTCTTCTGCTATATGAAGGGTTTCGTCCAGGGAAAAATCAAGAAGGGAGCTTTTCCGTGGTTTCGCCGCCACCACGAGGCGGAACTTGAGCAGAGCCAATCTAGAGCTCCGGCAGGACGATCCTGTCAGGGAAACTTCCCGCCCGGAGTGGGAAATCGTCGCCATCGTCATCACCAACACTCCTCTCATAGGAGGGGACTCGTCACCATCAACATCTTCATCAGAACCATCTCATCTCCAAACCCTAGTTCATCACTTGTAACCAATCTCCGTCTCGCGACTCCGATTGGTACTTGTAAGGTTGCTAGTAGTGTTGATTACTCTTTGTAGTTGACGCTAGTTGGATTACTTGGTGGAAGAGTTTATGTTCAGATCCTTGATGCTACTCATTACCTCACTGGTCATGAACATGATTATGCTTTGTGAGTAGTTACTTTTGTTCCTGAGGACATGGGATAAGTCATGCTAATAGTAGTCATGTGAATTTGGTACTCGTTCGGTAGTTTGATATGTTGTATGTTGTTTTTCCTCTAGTGGTGTTATGTGAACGTCGACTACATAACACTTCACCATTATTTGGGCCTAGAGGAAGGCATTGGTAAATAGTAAGTAGATGATGGGTTGCTAGAGTGACAGAAGCTTAAACCCTAGTTTATGTGTTACTTCGTAAGGGGCTGATTTGGATCCACTAGTTTAATGCTATAATTAGACTTTGTCTTAATTCTTCTTTCGTAGTTGCGGATGCTTGCGAGAGGGGTTAATCATAAGTGGGATGCTTGTCCAAGTAAGGGAAGTACCCAAGCGCCGGTCCACCCACATATCAAACTATCAAAGTAACGAACGTGAATCATATGAACATGATGAAAACTAGCATGACAGAAATTCCCGTGTGTCCTCGGGAGCGTTTTTCCTTCTATAAGAATTTGTCCAGGCTTGACCCTTGCTACAAAAGGGATTGGGCCACTTTGCTGCACCGTTGCTACTTTTGCTACTTGTTGCTTGCTACGAATCATCTCACCACACAATCACTTGTTACTGACAATTTCAGTGCTTGCAGATTTTTCCTTGCTGAAAACCACTTGTCAGATCCTTCTGCTCCTCGTTGGGTTTGACACTCTTACTTATCGAAAGGACTAGATTGATCTCGTATACTTGTGGGTCATCACGCAACCCTATCTCTCCTCATTCTCGTCCTCCATAGCGCTTGGCGAAGCCCTGCCGGAGTACCACGCCGCTCCACCGTCACCACGCTATCGTGGTGCCGGAGCTCTCCCTCAACCTCTCCTCTCTCCTTGCTGGATCAAGGCGTAGGAGACGTTACCGGGCTACACGTGTGTTGAACGCGGAGGCACCGTTGTTCGGTGCTTAGATTGGAATCTTCCACGATCTGAATCGCTACGAGTACGACTCCATCAATCGCGTTCTAGTAACGCTTCCTCTTAGCGATCTTCAAAGTACGAAGATGCTCTACCCCTTTGCTCGTTGCTGGTTTCTCCTAGATAGATCCTTGTGAGACGTAGGATTTTTTTTGAAATCACTGCGTTCCCCAACAGTGGCATCCGAGCCAAGTTCTATGCGTAGATTCTATGCACGAGTAGAACACAAAAGTTGTGGCAACGATTTTGTCAATTGCTTGTCATTACTAGTCCTATCTTTTTTCGAAGGTATTGTGGGATGAAGCGGCCCAGACCGACTTTACACGTACGCTTACGTGAGACTGGTTCCATCGCCTGACATGCACTTGGTGCATAAGGTGGCTAGCGGGTGTCTGTCTCTCCCACCTTAGTCGAGTTGAATTCGATGAAAAGGGTCCTTATGAAGGGTAAATAGCATTGGCATACCAACGTTGTGGCTGTCACGTAGGTAAGAAACTTTCTTGCTAGAAACCCAAATTAGCCACGTAAAAATTGCAACGAGAATTAGATGACGTCTAACTTGTTTTTGCAGGGTATGCTATGTGATGTGATATGGCCAAATTGATATGATGTTACATATGTGATGTATGAGATTAATCATGTTCTTATAATAGGATTCACGACTTGCATGTCGATGAGTATGACAACCGGCAGGAGCCATAGGAGTTGTCTTAATTTATTGTATGAGATGCAACACCATGTGGTTACTTTACTTTATTGCTAACCGTTAGCTATAGTAGTAGAAGTAATAGTTGGCGAGACAACTTTGCAAAGACACAATGATGGAGATCATGGTGTCATCTCGGTGACAATGATGATCATGCCGTGCCCCGAAGATGGAGATCAAAGGCAAGATGATATTGGCCATATCATGTCACTAAATGATTGCATGTGATGTTTATCATGTTTTTCATCTTATTGCTTAGAACGACGGTAGCAAAGATAAGATGATCCCCCATTAAATTTTGAGATATGTATTCCCCTAAGTGTGCACCGTTGTGAAGGATCGTTGTCTCAAAGCACCACGTGATGATCGGGTGTGATAGATGATAACGTTCGCATACAACGGGTGTAAGCCATATTTACACACGCAAAACACTTAGGTTGACTCGACGAGCCTAGCATGTACATACATGGCCTCGGAATACGGGAGACCGAAAGGTCGAACATGAGTCGTATGGATGATACAATCAACATGGAGATGCTCACCATCGATGACTAGTCCGTCTCACGTGATGATCGGACACGGGCTAGTCGACGTGTATCATGTAACACTTGGATGACTAGAGGGATGTATATCTGAGTGGGAGTTCATTATGTAATTTTATTAGATGAACTTAATTATCACGAACTTAGTCTAAAAATGTCTTTACAAATATTGTAAATCCAATGGCCAACGCAAATGTCAACCTCAATTTCAACGCATTCCTAGAGAAAACCAAGCTGAAAGATGATGGAAGCAACTATGCGGACTGGGTCCATAACTTAAAGCTCATCCTCATTGCATCCAAGAAGGCATATGTCCTTGATGCACAACTAGGTGACCCTCCCGTTCCCGTTGCCGCCTCAATGCGTTATGAACGCCTGGCAGTCGCGCAGTGATAATTAGTCCCTGCTTCAGTTTGGCATGCTTTACAATTTAGAACCGGGGCTTCAAAGGCGTTTTGAGCTACATGGAGCATATGAGATGTTCCAAGAGCTGAAACTGATTTTCCAAGCTCATGCCCGGGTCGAGAGATATGAGGTCTCCGACAAGTTCTTTAGTTGTAAGATGGAGGAGAATAGTTCTGTCAGTGAGCGCATACTCAGAATATCTGGGTTGCACGGCCGTCTAACTCAGCTGGGAGTTGAACTTCCGGATGACGCGGTCATTGACAGAATCCTCCAGTCGCTTCCACCTAGCTATAAGAGCTTTGTGATGAACTACAACATGCAAGGGATGGAGAAGAGTGCTACGGCACCAGAAATCCCCGGCAAAGATGCCAGAAATCCTTCTGCTGCCTCTTGAGCCTGCGTTGGTTTTTCCCTTGAAGAGGAAAGGGTGATGCAACACAGGAGCAATAAGTATTTCCCTCAGTTTGATAACCAAGGTATCAATCCAGTAGGAGAATCGCGCCAAATCCAGAGTACCTGCACAAACACAAAAGAGCTTGCACCCAACGCTATAAAGGGGTTTCAATCCCTTGAGGATTGATTGCAAAGTGAGATCTGAAGGCGGAAAGTGCAACGAAGTAAAAGTGTAAGGCTGAAAATATGGTGTGAAGTAGACCCGGGGGCCATAGTGTTCACTAGAGGGTTCTCTCAAAATAGCAAATAATACGGTGGGTGAACAAATTACTGTCGAGCAATTGATAGAACCGCGCAAAGTCATGACGATATCTAAGGCAATGATCATACATATAGGCATCACATCCGAGACAAGTAGACCGATACTTTCAGCATCTACTACTATTACTCCACACACCGACCGCTATCCAGCATGCATCTAGTGTATTGAGTTCATGACGAACAGAGTAACGCCTTAAGCAAGATGACATGATGTAGAGGGATAAACTCAAACCAATGATGAAAACTCCATCTTTTTACCCTTGATGGCAACAACACGATACGTGCCTCGCTACCCCTTCTGTCTAGGGCTGGGCGTTCGGTTTATATGGTTAATACGGTTCGGTTTATTCGGTTCTTTATAATTTCGGTTTTAGAGAAACAAAAACCAAAATAATCACTCAAAATTTAGAAACCAAACCACATTAACCATAATATATCGGTTCGGATGTTCGGTTAACCGAAAAACCGAAACTCATGCACTTGTTAGTATAAGTGTAATAACTCAAGAGCACTAATTTAGATTGTATAATATGCAAATAATATTCACAATATCTAGCAACCTTAATAGCATTCTATGGTTTATTCGGTCAATCAAACTAGTAAAAATAATTAAGTAAAAAATAACATGGAACGTGAAATGTATTATATGTGGAGAAATACGTGATGGCTCCAAACTGTTACACTTTTGGAAACAAGGTGTTATATGGGGTATCCTACATATCAGTTTGTTCGGTCTATTCGGTTTCTGGACACTGAAAACCGAACAAAATAAAGACCAAACAACCTTAAATTTTCCCACCGAACCAAAAATCAGACCACCAAAAAAACCGAGAAATCAGTTAATACGGTTTGGTTCGGTTCGGTTTTTCGGTTTGCGGTTTTATAATGCCCACCCCTCCTTCAGTCACTGGGTGAGGTCACCGCACGGTATGAACCCAAAACCAAGCACTTCTCCCATTGCAAGAATCATAGATCAGGTTGGCCAAACAAAACCCACAACTCGAAGAGAATTACAAGGATATGAAATCATGCATATAAGAGATCAGAAGAAACTCAAATAAGATTCATAGATAATCTGATCATAAATCCATAATTCATCGGATCTCGAGAAACACACCGCAAAAGAAGATTACATCGGATAGATCTCCATGAAGATCATGGAGAACTTTGTATTGAAGATCCAAGAGAGAAAAGAAGCCATCTAGCTACTAGCTATGGACCCGAAGGTCTATGGTGAACTACTCACGCATCATCGGAGAGGTCATGGTGTTGATGAAGAAGCCCTCCGTATCCGAATCCCCCCTCCGGCAGGGCACCAGAACATGCCCCGGATGGGATCTTGCGGAGACAGAAGCTTGCGGCGGCGGAAAAGTATTTTCGTGGATCTCTCTCGCAGTTTTGGAATTTTTCTGAATTTATAGGCGGAAGAGGTAGGGCAGACGAGCCACAGGGGCCCCCCTGGCCGTGCCTAGGGGGCTTGTGGGGTCCCCTGGTGGCCCCTTCCTTGGTTCTCAAGTCTCGTGTGTATCTTCTGTTCCGGAAAAAATCTTTTCGGAAGTTTTATTCCGTTTGGACACCATTTAAAATCCTCCTCTGAAAAGGGTCCAAAACACGGAAAAACAGGAACTGGCACTTGGCACTGAGTTAATAAGTTAGTCCCAAAAAAGATATAAAAGGCATACAAAACATCCAAAGTTTGACAAGATAATAGCATGGAACCAACAAAAATTATAGATACGTTGGAGACGTATCAAAGAGCATTCCTGAGTTGTATTCAATGTTGAAATCAGCGGAGGTGGAAATCAAGAAAGAACATAAATGTGTTGATGGCGAATAAGATCACCAGTTTCAAGAAAGGCAAGGGTAAAAAGAACTTCAAGAAGGACGGCAAAGAAGGTGCCGCACCCGGTAAACCAGTTACTGGGAAGAAGAAGAAAAAGAATGGACCCAAGCCTGAGACTGAGTACTATTATTGCAAGGGAACCGGTCACTGGAAGCGGAACTACCCCAAGTACTTAGCGGATAAGAAGGTCGATAATGTCAAAGGTATATATGATATACATGTTATTGATGTGTCCCTTACCAGCACTCGTAGTAGCTCCTGGGTATTTGATACCGATGATGTTGCTCACATTTGCAACTCAAAACAGGAACTGTGGAATAAGGGGAGGCTGGCTAAGGACGAGGTGATGATGGGCATCGGGAATGGTTCCAAGGTCGATGTGATCGTCATCGGCACGCTACCTCTACATCTACCTTCGGGATTAGTTAAAAACCTTAGTAATTGTTATTTAGTACCAGCTTTGAGCATGAACATTGTATTGGGATCTTGCTTGATGCGAGATGGCTACTCATTTAAATCTGAGAATAATGGTTGTTCCATTTATATGAGTGGTATGTTTTATGGTCATCCCCGCTGGTCAATGGTTTATTCTTGATGAATCTCGAACGTGATGTTACACATATTCATAATGTGAGTACCAAAAGATGTAAGGTTCATAATGATAGTCCCACATACTTTTGGCACTGCCGCCTTGGTCATACCGGTGTTAAGCGCATGAAGAAACTCCATATAGATGGACTTTTGGAGTCTCTTGATTTTGAATCATTTGACACATGTGAACCATGCCTCATGGGCAAGATGACCAAGACTCCGTTCTTCGGAACAATGGAACGATCACCCAACTTATTGGAAATAATACATACTGATGTATGCGGTTTAATGAGCGTTGAGGCTCGCGGTGGCTATCGTTATGTTCTGACCCTCACTGATGACTTAAGCAGATATGGGTATGTCTACTTAATGAAACACAAGTCTGAAACCTTTGAAAGGTTCTAGGAATTTTAGAGTGAGGTAGAGAATCAACGTGACAAGAAAATAAAGTTCCTACGATCTGATCGTGGAGGAGAATATGTGAGTCACGAGTTTGGCATGCACCTAAGGAAATATGGAATTGTTTCACAACTCACGCCGCCTGGAACACCGTAGCGTAACGGTGTGTCTAAACATCGTAATCGCACTCAATTGGATATGATGCGATCTATGATGTCTCTTACTGATTTACCGCTATCATTTTGAGGATATGCACTGAAAACTGCCACATTCACTTTAAATAGGGCATCGTCTAAATCCGTTGAGACGACACCGTATGAATTATGGTCTGGAAAGAAACCTAAGCTATCGTTTATGAAAGTTTGGGGCTGCGATGCTTATGTGAAGAAATTTCAACCTGAGAAGCTCGAACCCAAAGCGGAAAAATGCATCTTCATAGGCTACCCTAAGGAAACTGTTGGGTATACCTTCTATCTTAGATCCGAAGGAAAAATCTTTGTTGCCAAGAACGGATCCTTTCTAGAGAAAGAGTTTCTATCGAAAGAAGTAAGTGGGAGGAAAGTAAAACTTGATGAGGTAATCATACCTCCTCTCGTACCGGAGAGTAGCGCGGCACAAGAAAATGTTTCTGGGGTGCCTGCACCGGCTAGAGAGGAAGTTAATGATGATGATCATGAAACTTCAGATCAAGTTTCTACTGAACCTCAAAGGTCCACAAGGACACGTTCCGCACCAGAGTGGTACAACAACCCTCTTATGGAAATCATGTTGTTGGACAACAGTGAACCTTCGAACTACGAAGAAGCGATGACGGGCCCAGATTCCAACAAATGGCTTGAAGCCCATGAAATACGAGATAGGATCAATGTATGAGAACAAAGTATGGACTTTGGTGGACCTGCCCGATGATCGGCGAGCCATAGAAAATAAATGGACCTTTAAGAAGAAGACCCACGCTGATGGTAATGTGACCATCTATAAGGCTCAACTTGTCGCTAAGGGTTATCGACAAGTTCAATGGATTGACTATGATGAGACCTTCTCACCCGTAGCGATGCTGAAGTCGGTCCGAATCATGTTAGCAGTTGCCGCATTTTATGATTATGAAATCTGGCAAATGGACATCAAAACAGCATTCCTAAACGGGTTCTTAAAGAAGAATTGTATATGATACAGCCGGAAGGTTTTGTCGATCCTAATAATGCTAACAAGGTATGCAAGCTGCAGCGCACTATCTATGGGCTGGTGCAAGCATCTCGAAGTTAGAACGTTCGCTTTGATGAGGTGATTGAAGCGTTTCGGTTTGTACAGACTTATGGAGAAGCATGTATTTACAAGAAAGTGAGTGGGAGCTCTGTAGCATTTCCCATATTATATGTGGATGAGATATTTTTGATGGGAAATGATATAGAACTTTTGGATAGCATAAATGCCTATTTGAATAAGAGTTTTTCAATGAAGGACCATGGAGAAGCTGCTTACATATTAGGCATCAACATCTATAGAGATAGATCGAGATGCCTCATAGGTCTTTCACAAAGCACATACCTTGATAAGATATTGAAGAAGTTCAATATGGATAAGGCCAAGGAGCGGTTCTTGCCTATATTACAAGGTGTGAGGTTGAGTACGACTCAATGCCTGACCACGGCAGAAGATAGAGAAAAGATGTGCATCGTCCCCTATGCTTAAGCCATAGGCTCTATTATGTATGCCATGTTGTGTACCAGACCTGATGTGCACCTTGCCATAAGTTTGGTAGGGAGGTACCAAAGTGATCCAGGAGTGGATCACTGGACAGTGGTTAAGAATATCCTTAAGTACTTGAAAAGGACTAAAGATATGTTTCACGTTTATGGAGGTGCCGAAGAGCTCGTCGTAAGGGGTTACGTCAATGCTAGCTTCGACACAGACCCGGATGACTCCAAGTCACAAACCGGATACGTGTACATTTTGAATGGTGGGGCAGTAAGCTGGTGCAGTTGCAAGCAAAGCATCGTGGCGGCATGTACATGTGAAGCGGAGTACATAGCTGCTTCGGAAGCAACACAGGAAGGAGTCTGGATGAAGGAGTTCATCACTGACCTAGGAGTGATTCCCAGTGCGTCGGGCCCGATGACTCTCTTTTGTGACAACACTCGTGCTATTGCCATTGCCAAGGAGCCCAGGTTTCACAAGAAGACCAAGAACATCAAGCGCCGCTTCAACTCCATTTGTCGATACATCTAGGATGGAGATATAGATATTTGTAAAGTACATACAGATCTGAATGTCGCAAACCCGTTGACTAAACCTCTTCCACGAGAGAAACATGATCAACACGAGAACTCTATGGGTGTTCGATTCATCACAATGTAACTAGATTATTGACTCTAGTGCAAGTGGGAGACTGTTGGAAATATGCCCTAGAGGCAATAATAAAGTGGTTATTATTATATTTCCTAGTTCAAGATAATTGTCTATTATTCATGCTATAATTGTATTAACAGGAAACCGTAATACATGTATGAATATATAGATCACAATGTGTCCCTAGTGAGCCTCTAGTTTCCTAGCTCGTTGATCAATAGATGATCATGATTTCTTGGTCATGGACATTGGATGTCATTGATAACGGGATCACATCATCAGGAGAATGACGTGATGGACAAGACCCAATCCTGAGCGTAGCACTAGATCGTATTGTTCGTCTGCTAAAGCTTTTCTAAATGTTAAGTATCATTTCATTAGACCATGAGATTGTGCAACTCCCAGATACCGTAGGAGTGCTTTGGGTGTATCAAACATCACAAAGTAACTGGCTGATTATAAAGGTGCACTACAGGTATCTCCGAAAGTGTCTGTTGGGTTGGTACGAATGGAGACTCGGATTTGTCACTCCGTGTGACGGAGAGGTATCTCTCGGCCCACTTGGTAATGCATCATCATACTGAGCTCAATGTGGCTAAGGAGTTAGCCACGGGATGATGTGTTATAGAATGAGTAAAGAGACTTGCCGGTAACGAGATTGAACAAGGTATAGGGATACCGACGATCGAATCTCGGGCCAGTATCATATCGGTAGACAAAGATAATTGCATACGGGATTGACTGAATCCCCGACATCGTGGTTCATCCGATGAGATCGTGGCGGAACATGTGGGAGCCAACATGGATATCCAGACCCCCGCTGTTGGTTATTGGCTGGAGAGGTGTCTCGGTCATGTCTGCATGGTTCCCGAACCCGTAGGGTCTACACACTTAAGGTTTGATGACGCGAGGGTTGTTATGGAAATAGTATACGTGGTTACCGAAGGTTGTTCGGCGTCCCGGATGAGATCCCGGATGTCACGAGGAGTTTTGGAATGGTCCGGAGGTAAACATTCATATATAGGAAGTGGAGTTTTAATCGCCGGAAGAGTTTAAGAGATCGTCGGAATTGTACCGGGACCACCGGAAGGGTTCCGGGGGTCCACTGGGAAGGGCCACCAGCCCCGAAGGGGTATGTGGGACGAAAGTGGATGGGAACCAGCCCCTGGGTGGACTGGTGAGCAACCCACCTCAGCCCAAGGCGCACAAGAGGGGAAGGGAGGGCTAACCCTAGGCGTGGGGGCTGCCTTGGGTGCAAGCCCACCCTAGGGCGCTGCCACTCCTCCTGGTCGCCGCCACTCTCCCATCTAAGGGGCTCCCGCACCACCTAGGGGAAACCCTAGGGGTGGCGCACCCTCCTCCCTCTCCTCCTATATAAACCCAAGGGGTTTTGGGGCTGCAACACACAAGTTTAACCTCTCCATGATGCAGCCCTATCTATCCTCCTCCTCGTCCTCCGTAGCGTTTGGCGAAGCCCTGCCGGAGTACCACGCAGCTCCACTGTCACCACACGGTCGTGCTGCCGGAGCTCTCCCTCAACCTCCCCTCTCTCCTTGCTGGATCAAGGCGTAGGAGACGTCACTGGGCTGCACGTGTGTTGAACGCGGAGGCACCGTTGGTCGGTGCTTAGATTGGAATCTTCCGCGATCTGAATCGCTACGAGTATGACTCCATCAACCATGTTCTAGCAACGCTTCCGCTTAGCGATCTTCAAAGGTACGAAGATGCTCTACCCCTTTGCTCGTTGCTAGTATCTCCTAGATAGATCCTTGTGAGACTAAGGATTTTTTTGAAATTACTACGGTCCCCGACATGTCAAATCCAAGAGTTTGAGCTAGTATCTTGGCATGTGAACTCTGAATCTGTGTTTCAACTAGGCATAACACAGCCGGGGCAAATTTTGCAGTGAGGTCACGGACTTCTCGGGCTGTTGTGGGATTGCCCAAACCGCGACAGTTCCAGCATAATGTATTCATTGCGTGCGCCGACACCTCTCGAGGGAGCCCATCGATGAAGCTTTTGTGAGATCTTGTTCCTCCACCTCCTTGTTCTTGCCCGTGCTATCTATTAGAGGTCCAGCCAACACCTGCAGTTTGGCCTTTTTGGCATTTTATTCTCTTTCCTTGGTGATACATATACAGGTGGCAGTGGGGGAATCCCACCCCCTCTACTATTGCAAGTTGGTGTTCCACCTCTTTTCCAGGCGTAGTAGGAGGAGCTGCAGTATTCTCGAGAGAAGATCTTTTGTTGGACAGAAGGTGTAGGTCCGTCGCCCCCCCCCCATCCCCTGGATCCTTTTCTTGGACCTGAATTTCGTCCCTCTCGTCACCTCCCTCTCGCCTCGGAGGTGCTTGCTCCTCTCTAGCATTAAATCGCCAACTATGATTAGGGTTATAGGACTCTCGGCCTCTACCTCGACCCCCCCATCCATGGCCCCCTACCTCTTGGAGTGACATTGCTTCCACGCCCCATTGTTCTGAGACAAATATTTTCAGCGAAAAGAAAATCACCCCACTCGAAGGTAGATTCATCATGTACACCATCCCCACATTCCTCATGCCAATTGCCAAATTCGCCACAATTGTAGCAGAAGGTGGGTAACTTCTCATATTTTACTTGGTACTTAACTCTCTCATCTCCTTTTTTACCTATGACAAACTGCTTAATCTGAGCATTGATGTCTATCTTAACCTTGACTCTGACGAATTCTCCAAAGAAACCAGGCGACACCTTCAGCTGGACCTCTTCCACTTCACCGATATGCGATGCTAAACCTCTGACTGCAGGTTCTATGAGGAAGTTGTCTGGCAGACGGTGGATCTGATCCCAGAACAAAAGCTTATCGAGCTTGAACGTATGAGGGTTTTTGAAGCCATCATATTCTTCCAAGATCACAACCTAGTCTCTAAAGAGAGAAGGTCCCTCTAGCATAGCTTTCTCCCAATCCCCTAAGCAACCAAACTGAGCTGTGAAGAGATTCTCCTTGATCCTCCTCCATGCCACAGGTTTATCTGTATTCCAGGCCGCCCTCATGTTGCCGTATAAAGCGTTAGGGCTGGAACATTTTGGCATGTGAACACGGGCAATCGCCAGCCACTTGGCCGGCTCCATCAGATCCGGGAGCTCCTCCTTCCACACAAAGTTGTCTTCCTTCTCCTCCTGAAGGGCAAGGTGGTCCAGGAGTTCTTCCGCCGTCTCCCTGCCAGGTTTGCTTTGCAATCCCGAGCTAGCAGTCATGACAAACGATCTGATCTTGCCATCGCACTCCCTCCCCCCCCCCGGTGCGATTGCTGGTTTGGAGGGCAGAAAAAGTCCAATTCCGGTCATAGTCGCCGGAAGAAATAGAAACCCTAGCGCCGTTGCCTAGAGGAGAAAAAAAAAGGACGTCTATAACGGAGGAAGTAACTACTAAGAAGCAATTGCAAACCAACCCATGGTTGGATGGTTAGGAGGACTGTGTTATCCCCTACCCACCAGAGTTCAAGTCCCAGACTTGACGTTAGTGCTTGCATTTTCCTGGATTTATTCCAGGTCTTCCGACGATGTGCTTTTAGTGGGAGGAGACGTTCCCGTCGACAACGAAGGCATCAGTGGCGACTTCGTCAATCTCAAGATGATGTGCCGTCTTAGTCTCTCGAAGGTGCTCATAGGGATATCATGTGCGTGCGTGCGTTCATACAGGTGAGTGTAC
The DNA here is from genome assembly GCF_904849725.1 of Hordeum vulgare subsp. vulgare. Lineage (NCBI taxonomy): Eukaryota > Viridiplantae > Streptophyta > Magnoliopsida > Poales > Poaceae > Hordeum > Hordeum vulgare. The sequence continues at coordinate 582,592,763 of NC_058521.1, forward strand.
GCTCGTGTATGTGAACGACTTTGATTGTACTCTGCTCAAAAAGCTACTAAGAAGCAATGCGCGTTGTATGTAAGTAACGTGTGGTTTGTGATCGGCGTTTCTTAAAAGAAATATAACATTTTTTGTTTCAAACACAACAGTATTATATAACGTGATGAGCAGATAAGTTCTTATTTTTATATACGGTTTGCAACCACTTTCATGAAGGAATGAACACGTCATCTCCTTATTATCCGAAATAATAATAAAAAGATCAATCTCTCTCCTTTTCTGCGGGATAAAAACAGGATCTGGTGCAACAACAAACGAACAGGATTCCACAATAAACCTCAACTAACAACACATATTTGCCGCTCGGGGCAGATCAGCACGGAGAGCATTACACTCTTCAAGAGGGAACCTATGGGCGCCATATCGCGGCATCCACGTGTGCAAGAGCGACTGGCGAGGCCACTGTTTTGTCGGTTGTTCCTTTTCATTAAACAAAGTAAAAAAGAGCCTCAATGCACGCGACCCAGTCCCACACCCCACACTCTCTCCAAGCCCCACACAACCTTCGCCTCTTCTCGTCTCTTCTCTGCCTCACCGTCGCCGCCAATGCTTCACCCCCTCCACATCCCATTGCAGCAACAGGGTGCCGACCTACCTGCTCTCCCCTCTGACCTATGCTCTCCGCCGCCGTTGCTCTGCCTCATGGCTAGGTATTCTTCGTCTTGGCGTTGAGCAAGAAGAAGCACAAAGATGAGTGGACCTGGGCGACGGCTACCGTCCAGCTCCCCAAAACGAGGGATTCGTTGTAGTGATCTCCCCACACGACGACTACGAGGAGGAGGACTATCTCGTCCACCGCGAGGCACGACCACCCGACACTGGTGAAAACTGCAGCGATAGGCCGTCAGATCCGTCGTCCGTCGTTCTTCCCCTCGAGGCATCCGTCGTTCACGTGCTCCTCCTAAAGTTGCTCCTCACCATCACGGGTGGATGCCGGTGAGGCCAGCCTTCCCTCCACGCGCAGGTGCTCCCCCGCTCCCCTATCTCTCTTCACTGACCCTTTCTCTGTTCCTTGGTGGTAGCACATTAGTGGTTCAATAGGTAGATTGGCCAGTTTCAGAAGTTTGTAGAGAAGACTACACCAAATCTTCCCCACGCTAATTCTTTCATTTTTCTTTTTTAATTATTCATCTGTATTTTTAACCATCTTTCTCCATGATGAAATTAGTAACTCTTTTTTCAAGTTCCGAGTTGAGTACTATCAATGGTATGAGCACATAGCTGGACATCAGGATAATAGTCGCGACATAAGCCCCGGGCGGTGGGAGCGTAGGATCTCCCCGTCTCACGGGCCATGCCTCTCGTCCGCGCCACAATGCCGCCAGCATGGACGCCCGGGCTCAGGCAGCCGATTGCAGTCCTGCCTCCCTGTAGGAACAAATACGTTCACCGTAATACTAGCTGATTGTTACTCTATGAATTTTGTTGTGATTTCCTTTAATCAACTTGTTTAACAAGAGCTGCTGACGTTTTGGCTCACCAAAAAAGACCAAATGTTGGCCCATCTATTTACTGTGCGGCTGATAGAATTTCTATACAAGGAGGATTTGTTAGTTGATCAGTTATGCAATATATAATCCTTCATATATACTCCCCCTGTAAACTAATATAAGAGCATTTAGAATACTAGTTTAGTAATCTAAATGCTCTTATATTAGTTTACAGAGGGAGTACTGTACTAGGTGCTATTGTTAACTGGATTTAATCATCTCTCTTTCGTTCTTTGATGTATTATGACAATGACACAATCAGTACTCAAGGTTATTGCTCTACATATCAAATTCCATTCCCTTACTGATGAGGCTCGGGGCGGTCGTCGCGGCGGCCTCTTCAGCGGCGTCGCCCGACGGGCTCCACGCACATGTGGTGGATGCTGGTTCCCGAGGTGAGCGCGATGTCGAGAAGAGATGACGTCGAGGACGGCATCCAAGGACATCATCACGCTCAACGGCTCCGCCACCATCGTCATCGAGTTCTTTGGTACTCACGCGCCTCCAATAGAGATCCCCCTTCCCCTCCACCACTCTCTAATGTTTCATCGAGTGATTCGATGGCAGGTTACACAGCGAACAGGTGCGCGACCGGCCGGCAAACAGCACTGCCGTCTCTATCCCCGACACTGCATCTTTGTGGGGCTAATGGCCCCGCGCGCGTTGCGCCCGTAAGTGCCCTAGGCGGTGCGGAATGCAACTGCACGTGGGGCCGTAGTAGTTGCTTGCTCAAGGCGGCGTGCGGACTGCCTGGTAAGCTTAACCAATCTACTCTAAATCTCCCTATTTGGCAATGTTGCTCTATCCAGCATGGGGTTCGTTCTTCAGGGCCGCGTCCAACACTGCTTCAAATATATGTGCCCTTAAGACGTAGTGTCCATGGGATAAAAAACTCAGTTGGGTTTCAAGTGGTAGCTGAACGTCTACCCCTTGAATAAACTTTTCCTTCAGATTTCATAAGAGATCCGTCTATTCTCCTTTTAGAACTGAATATATTTGATATGTTGTTCAATACCAATGTGGACATCTTACCTACTAATAAAGCAAATAGTGCTTCTTCCGTACGTCATCTAAATTGCCCTTAAAGTTAACTAAAATTACCCACCAATGCCACCTATAAGTCATAAAAAACGTTTCAAACAGGAAAATCTCCGAACTGGGCCAGCCCATGTAGGCACCTCCTATATTACGCTCTGGCGTTGGAAAAAGCTGCAGCACACATGTTTGGGCCGGCCCATGCGTGGGCGCCTGTTTTTTAGTTTAGTTTTTTATTTTTCTTTTCAGTTCCATTTTCTTTTTCTAATTTAAATAATTTAGAACTTCAAACAACTATTCTCAATTTTAAGAAACTGAGAATTTCGAAATAAAATATTCAAAAAAACATATATTTTTTTAGAATTCAAAACTACTTAGGAGTTTTGAAAAATGTTTGCATATAAAAAATGTTTAAACTTTGAAAAAATGTCTATAAAATAAAAAAGTCAACGATTTTAAACAAAAGTCCGTGTAAAAACCTTAAAAACAATTCGTGCCTCTGTTTTTAGTCTCATTTTTTATTTTCATTTTTCTGTTCCATTTTTTAGTTTAAATAATTTAGAACTTTGAAAAACTTTTGCAATTTATAAAACTGGGAATTTTGAAATAAAAGTTTGAAGAAAATATAAAATGTTTGTGAATTCAAAAAATGCTCAGGATTTTTATAAAAATATTCGCGTATTCAGAAAAATGTTCATAATTTTGAGAACAATGTTGGTGAAAACAATAAAAGTCCATGATTTTGAAAAAAAGTTTGTGTGTTATTTTTTGAGTGCAATTGAAAAAAATGTTTGCTAATTCAAAAAATGTTCATGCATTTCAAGAAATGTCCTAAAATTTTAAAGACATAATATAATCAGCACCGTTGGAGATTATAATTGTTTTTCTCCCGTTGCAACGCACGGGTCCTTTTGCTAGTATGGACAATGCTTTTTCACTACCAAGCTGTCCTACCTGATGATGTGATCTTTGTTTTCTTTCCTCCCACATCCCACATAAACGAAACAGCCCACTACTTATTTTCTTTGTTTATTACCACATACATGTTAAGCACCCAACCATTAGGCATTTAATTCGGTCACTAATAGTAAGATCCATACGAATAATGTATGCGGTCAGTTATTCACTGAATTGCTCTAAGATCAAATTGTGCCTCACCAAATTTTCTACAAGTCTTCTATTTATATGCTCATACAAATAAATTGCTATTAATGCATGGCAAATCGCTAATAGTAATAAACATGCTGTCCAACAATATGAAAAGGTTCCCATTCCACTTTATCTGATAATTGTGACTTCCACCGTAAGTGCATTTGATTGGTCTGCTAAGTTTATTTTTACATGGTTTACATACTTTCAAAAGCAAAAATACAAGAAATATTTGATTTCATTGTGGCTCACTTGGAATGATTTGTTGATTCTCTCTATAATTGGTTCTTATGTATTTAATAGATCATGCGTGTGTGTCGAGAGTAAATTCCTTCTCATTTCCTGTACCACTGTGTTGGCAGTCTGTCATTAGTGCCTATGTCAATCCATGAATTTTTTTGTAACATTAGTCTTGCTATTATTTTTATGAAAACCATTGGGGGCATGTGAGATATCTTGGAGCATTTTGTGCATTTTGTATCATTCTGACTATGAGTATATTCAATCTTGTGGTCTGATGCTTTCAATAGATGATAGAAATTAGGGCATGTTGAGATAATTCCTCTTTGTATTGTTCTAGCCCGTGAGTGTATGTAATGTTGTAGTTTATTGCTTCTAAGTTTTTGGCTGGTTATTTTGCCTATTATGTGTCCAGGTCAAACTTCCATCCTTCACAATGCATTTAGTATTTGCATGATCTATGTGTCTACACATATCACACTTCTGTCCGTCGTGCTAATTTGGTGCTTTATTGGAGGTTTGGGATTGGGCAGTGGTGAGCTTGTCTCTCATACCATTTTACTCATGTCTGCATCTATCTTGATGTATGCAAGAATTTCTTATCTCAATGATACCAATCTATCAGTATGTCCATGCAGTTGTTGCTCTGTTATTTTCCTTCTCTATGTAGTTTCTTTGTACTATTTCGTATGTGAGTTAACTATCTTGTTGAATATTTATATTTATTTACTTCTAAACTGTAGAACTGTGTCCCTTGAAGAATATTTGTGTAGCATACAATGATTCAACCATACGATTAAGTGGTTCATGGGTCTATAAAGCTACCTAGCATATCATGATCTTATGAGGCCGTTGTAAATTTAAATTTGGTTAGTATTTGATTTCTTCTACCAAATGATAGAAGCTTTCACGTACTTTTGGAGGGAATTGATGTTAGTTTTATGCTTCCTGTGATTCTCTTCTGTGATTCAGAATTTTAGTCCAAATCATAGGCTTGTTATGATTCCCTTTTACGATTCAGAAATTTGATCGAGGAGGCTTTGGCTATGTCCAGTGGTTATCATACATCACCCCTACATGATGATTTCATTTTATGGATGTCCAGACTTCACTAGCCAGACGACATTGAAGTAAAATGTGGTTGCTGGATTCCGTAGCTGGGCAGAGGTCGCATCCGTTATGTGATGTAATTGAAGTACAATTTTTCCTTAGCATGTTGCCCCTCGAGTTTAACCGCCCTCTTAGAGCATGCAATGGAATTACATGGAAGGTAAAGGTGACCTCACGTACATAAAATGCTTCGTTTGTTATGTTTATGAATGTATGTATGCCTGTGTTATGTTTATTAATGTATGTATGCCTGCTTACCCTAAAAATATTTAGTTAAAATGTTTCCCTATAAAGTTTCTATGCTATATAAGAAAGTTTGGCCTGCAATATTTAAGGTCATATTTTGTTTTACAAGTTACTCCTATAGTTGCATAGCTGATTCAGTTACATTAGTTCAGAACAAGTGTTTGTATCTATAACAAAGATCGATAGCATATTTATCTATATTCAAATAACTATAAATAAGTGTCATTAAGAACTATAAGCAAGATAGGTGCGCACCCTTGGCGCGTCCCTACCACTAGTATTCTACAGGTGCGACTCGCACGTTCCTTCATCAAGCAAATAAGATTATTTTTTCGGAAAGGTGCAGCTACAGTCGAGTGTAATACACCCCGGATTTTCAAAAAATGGCAAAAATAAGTATCAAATATGATCCAAATATTCTGAATTTTTTGTGGCATCAAACATGATCATATGTTTTAGGGACTTACAAAATTTTAACCACAAATAACATCCCAAGAGCTCTCAGCAAAATAACAAAATCACAGGTCAGAGTTTTCTACACTTTTTAGCACATGGTTTTGTCTTTTTTGTCGAGAACTTCTAGAATGTTATTTGTGGTTGAAATTTTGCAACAAACTAAAGCATTTGATAATGTTTCATCTCCTAAAATTTCAATTTTTTTGAATCAAGTTCGATATTGATTTTTTTTCGATTTTTGCAAACACGGGTAGAAAATCCCCTCTCATTTTTTTTTATATGCAGTTCACGCGTTCTCTTCCCTTCTGACGCGATAAAAACTAGTTCTGGCGTAACAAGATAAATTAAACTGCATTGCGCTACAAATCTCAACTAACAGCAGATATTTAGCGCTCGGATCTGGGCATATTCCACAGGTGCGAATTCGCACGCCCTATATATTTGGCGTTCGACCTCAACGGCGGATTAGTAGAACGAAACCCATCATGGAGGTGCTCGCGGTGCTCTTCCTCCTAGCGGCGCACGCCGCCTCCGCGGCCGCCGGCGTGACGAGTCCGTACCGGCGGAGCCTGGAGATGCTCCCCGTCATGCCGTTCGACGCGGACGTCTTCCGGCCGCCGCCTGGCGGCAACGCGCCGGAGCAGGTGCACATCACGCAGGGCGATCTGACCGGCCGCGCCATGACGATATCCTGGGTCACCCCGGAGCACCCAGGCAGCAACGTCGTCCGCTACGGCCTCGCCGCCGACAACCTCAACCTCACGGCCGAGGGCACCGTCCAGCGCTACACCTGGGGCGGCACCTATCAGTCCCCCTACATCCACCACGCCACGCTCACCGGCCTCGACCACGCCACCGTCTACCACTACGCCGTCGGCTACGGCTACGCCGTGAGGTCCTTCTCCTTCAAAACACCGCCCAAGCCCGGCCCCGACGCGCCCATCAAGTTCGGCCTCATCGGTACGTATATCATCTCAATTAGGGTTCGGGTTCTTTATTATATCATGGCGCAACTAATAATGATTAACGTCTGTGATTAATTCGTTCGTCGGTGCACCGCATGCAGGTGACCTCGGCCAGACGTTCCACTCCAACGACACGGTGACCCACTACGAGGCCAACCGCGGCGACGCCGTGCTCTTCATCGGCGACCTGTGCTACGCCGACGACCATCCGGGCCACGACAACCGCCGGTGGGACACGTGGGCGCGCTTCGTGGAGCGCAGCGTCGCGTACCAGCCGTGGATCTGGACCGCCGGCAACCATGAGATCGACTACGCGCCGGAGATCGGCGAGACGGTGCCCTTCAAGCCGTTCACGTACCGGTACCCCACCCCTTTCCGGGCGGCCAACAGCACCGAGCCCCTCTGGTACTCGGTGAAGATGGCGTCGGCGCACGTGATCATGCTCTCCTCCTACTCCGCCTACGGCAAGTACACGCCGCAGTGGACGTGGCTGCAGGACGAGCTCCAGCGCGTCGACCGCAAGACCACGCCGTGGCTCATCGTTTGCGTGCACTCGCCGTGGTACAACACCAACGACTACCACTACATGGAGGGGGAGACGATGCGCGTCCAGTTCGAGAGCTGGCTCGTCGACGCCAAGGTCGACCTCGTCCTCGCCGGCCACGTCCACTCCTACGAGCGAACCCACCGCGTGTCCAACGTCGCCTACGACATCGACAACGGCAAGGCCACGCCCAAGTTCAACGCGTCCGCGCCCGTCTACGTCAACATCGGCGACGGCGGGAACACGGAGGGGATCGCCAACAGCTTCCGGTCGCCGCAGCCGGACTACTCCGCCTTCAGGGAGGCCAGCTACGGGCACGCCACGCTGGACATCAAGAACCGGACGCACGCATTCTACGAGTGGCACCGCAACCAGGACGGCGTTAAGGTCGTCGCCGACAAGGCATGGTTCACAAACAGATACTACTTGCCAACCCACACCAACTAGCTACCCATCTTGGCCGATTATTACTATAGCTGTTGAGAATTTAGTTAGCAAAAAAAATATTCGTTCTTCAGGTTTATTTACAATGTTATTAGTTATATTTTTTCTGCGTGTGCTTTTTACAATGTTATTAGTTAGGAGAACTTAAACAGAGGTCCTGTGGTAGATGATCAAACGAGACAACTATCAGTACACAATTTTATATGTAGCCATCTTTTGATTTTGGATGATTTACAACTCTTTCAACGATCCATATATTTGTTGCGAACGCAAAACTTGCATGCAGCAAGATCCAAGTTGAACAAAAGCAATTATGGTGTTTGTATTTTCAAATGTTTCGTCGGTACATTAAAAGATGATGTACGTGAATGATCAAACGTGATCAAACTATCACTAGCCAATTTTATACGTAGCCATATTCTGATTTGGGCAACGCTACGCCGCCTTCCACACCAGTGGGTCAACCCCCATCGAATGCCCGCAGCATCCCCTGCTTAATTGCAACATTAACGATGATATTTCCAAAGGTAAACGCTTTACATCTATAGTCTGAAGGAACGTCCTCGCCAGACTACTCGATGCCCGTCGATTCGTTGCGAATTTGATGTTCCAGATTTCTTTCGTATTGATTAAAAAATAAGAAAGAAAAAATGCTTCCACCATATCCCCATCCCCTCCCCTAATCTCTCGCCACCGAACCAGGCATTAACCACCGGCCCTGACGAGCTCTGCTTCCCACATCTCTCGCCTCGCCGCCAACTCGCGCTCATCGGATCCGCTGCACTGCAGCCGCCTCGTCGTGACTCAGCCAGCCAACGACGGGACTCCACGATGCGACCTCACAGCCCGTCGACGAGACATCGCAGGTTCCTCCTTCGCTCCCCCACCCCAACAGCAGGGTTAGCCCTAGACTACTCCATCGATGCTAACCCCGTTGGATTCTGCATGGTTTTCTCATCCTCCATCTATTGAATCTAGTTGGTTGATGAAAGGGTCGATATGGTTGACTAGAGGGGGGTGAATAGGCAACGACCATTTTTTAATTAATCTTAACAAGTTAGGGTAAGCAACATACGGGTTCACAAAAATAGCAACAACGAGGTGAACCTATATGATGCTAACAACAAGAACAACTAAGACAAGTAAGAGATAGACAACAATATAAACATACACAAAGTAAAGGTTAGAGATAACCACAAGTGGAACCAATAAAGACGAGGATGTGTTACCGAAGTTCCTTCCCTTTGACAGGAAGTACGTCTTCGTTGGAGCGGTGTGGAGGCACAATGCTCCCCAATAAGCCACTAGGGCCACCGTATTCTCCTCACGCCCTCACACGATGCAAGGTACCATGATTCCACTATAGGTGCCCTTGAAGGCGGCGACCGAACCTTTACAAACAAGGTTGGGGCAAACTCCACACAAAGCTTGGAGGCTCCCAACAAGACCACGAAGCTTCACCACAATGGAATGTGGCTCCGAGGTGACCTCAACCGTCTAGGGTGCTCAAACACCCAAGAGTAACAAGATCCGCAAGGGATTGGTGGGGAATCAACTTTTCTCTTGGTGGAAGTGTAGATCTAGGCCTTCTCAACCAATCCATAAAGAATCAACAAGTTTGATTGGCTAGGGAGAGAGATCGGGCACTTTTGAGCTTAGGGAGCAACAATGGAGCTTGGGAGGGTCAAAGGTAGAGTTCTACAGCAAGAAGAACCCCTTATATAGTGGGGGGAAATCCAACCGTTTTCCCCCTCACAACCCGAGCCTAGCGGTACTACCGTTGGATGAGGCGGTAGTACCGCTGGCACTCCAGCGGTTCTACCGCTGGCGGCAGCGGTACTACCGCTGGGCCCATGGTAGTGCAGAAGCACTACCGGGCCAACCACCGCCAAGAAAGTCTTCGCAAAAAGGTCCGACAAAGTACAGCCGCTAGGAAGGCGGTACTAAGCTCCTGGAGCGGTACTACCGCTGACCAGGGGCGGTACTACCGCCAGCACAGCGGTACTACCGCTAGGGCTAGCGGTGCTACCGCCAGTTCCAGCGGTACCACCGCTATGCCCAGCGGTACTACCGCTAGGCACAGTGGTACTACCGCTGAGAGACCTTTTGCTTAGGTGAGATAAAAACAGAGGCGGGAGCCACTCCAAAGTTGTAGGTAAAGGGAAAGGAGATAAAGTGTGTGCGTGCAAAATTGATTCCACCCAAACCTTTCCACTACGGGTCCCCTCTTAATAGTACGGTGTTCCTATGACTCAAAGAAGGAGAATCGTGGAGTACACCGTGCTTCTGTTCCATGGAAAGAGGGGGCGAGTCGTCTTGTGCCGTTGACATGTGTTATCTAAAATCTTAACACACATGATTAGTCCTTTGCGGTACTGTCATCAATCACCAAAATTACTTAGGCATAAAATATGCCCTAACAATCTCCCCCTTTTTGGTGGATTGATGACAATACCGGATTTGCACAGTGAATAACATGTGAATATAAAGATAGTGGTATAGAAAATTAAGAAGCATATGACTCACAACATATGATAGAAATAAATCTCACACTAGTTCAAGTCTCACATCACACAAAGCAAAGATAGCAAATAAGAGCAAACCAAGTCCAAAGCAAACACGATAAGATAAGCAAAGCTTAAATCTCAAATCCAGCTCCTAGACTCTCTCCCCCTTTGGCACAAGACACCAAAAAGGGGCACACCTAATGACACAGGTGGTCACTCCTCATCCTCATCAGCCCCAGACTCGTCCGTGGCATCCGGATCGTCCTGCTCCTCCTCATTGTCCTCCTCAGACGCCTCCTCCTCTACATCAGACCACTGATAACCTTGAGCCCGCATCCAATCAGACTCTGGGGTGATGTCGTCCTCTGAGCCGCTGGAGATATGAACATCAAGTGTCCTCAGGACACGCTTGTGCCTCTGACGGTTCTCCTTCTGGGCCACATGAGTCTGATACTGTCCCTTGGCCTGCATACAGAAGAGAGTCTTCATTTTATCCTTCAGTTTCACTGCCCAAGATGGCATAGCAGAAGAGCGGGACTGAGAAGGGGGGCCTCTGTCAGCAGCAGTCTCTGTGTCAGTGTCCATGTGCTGAGAAGAAGTGGGTGGGTTGGCCCATTTGTCTTTGATGCGGAGCCTGATAGGATCGTGCACAAAGTAATCAGCCTGAAGGTGGAACTCCTCAATCAAATAGACGTTGTGCCACCTCTGGCGAATATAGGCAAACAAGTAGGGCCCGTAGATGGGAACCTTGCGGTTCATGATGCAGTTCCAGAGCTCATTGAACATCACGTCAGAAATATCGAGAGGGGCAGATTCCTTAGTCCTAGCCTCCTCACAAAGCAGAAGCATCTCAGCTAGATAACCATGCACCTTGTCAAAGTTGCCAATGCGAGGAAATAGAGTGTTGCGGAAGATCCGATGCATGATATCCAGATGCTTGGGGAGCACACCTTTCTTCACATAAAGTTGTTGCAGCTTGTCCTTCGGGGTGGTAGTAGATGAAGATGGAGCATGAGGACGCAACCCAAGAGGATTGTCAGCTCCCTGAAAGTCGACCTTGAGAAACTTCATGAATTCTGACCAGGAACCTGTCATCTTCTGAGTACCAGTCATCCAAGTCACGGTGCGCTCTTCATCAGGTGAGAAGTGAGCAGTGACATAGAATTGGGCCACAACATCTGGACCAAAGTCGCGCTTGAAGGTGATGATCTCCTTAATGCCAAGCTTGTCAATCAAAGAGAGAGCCTCACCAAAGTAATCCGGGTTCCGCTGAAGGTGAGCCAAGTCAATCCACTGAACTAGAACAAACATCTTCTTGAAGTGCTTGATGATGTCGTGATAGATCATGCAGTGATCCCGTGACCAAACATGCTCGACATTCTTGATCTGAGCCTTCTCTTCTAGATAGTGATTGCGGGTGCGGAACCGCAGAAAATCCTTAGGGGGCATATTGCGAACGTTGATCCCCTTGGTCTTGTGAGCTGTCTTCTTGATAGACTTCTTTTTGGGATTCAGACCGGAAGTGGCGGAGCCCTCTGGAGCATCTGGAGTGCGATACTGCTTCAGCTGGGTGTCCCGTGGGGGATTCGAGCGGCGAGCACCACCTGTGACACACAAGACACACACCGAAAAGAGCGACAGGAGGAGTCAAGGCAATGAACAAAAAGAGGCATAAAAGTAAACTCACATTGCCAAGAAAATGGAAAAGAAGAAGAAAATATATTCCTGGCAGTAGTACCGCTACACATGGCGGTAGTACCGCTTGGGTCCTAGCGGTAGTACCGCTACCCCTGGCGGTAGTACCGCTGGGGTCCTAGCGGTAGTACCGCTAGCCGGGCGGTAGTACCGCTAGGGGGTTGACTTTCAGATCTGAAATAGAAAAAGACCCATAGGAACGAGTAGATTGGATTTACGAGGGCCATGGGTACTGCATAGAATCACTACAAAAACCACCATAGCCCTAAACACATGAGGATCTCAAGAATCATCTAGATAAAGACATGCCTAGTCAAGAGGATCCAAGTTTTAGATCTAATCCAAAATAAGAGAAAAAGTGCTTGATCTAAACCATGAAGAACCTTGAGCATGTCAATATAAACGCAATTAATCATAGGCCCTACACTCCCCTAGAATATCTCCTTCGTTCCAACCAAGAACGAATCACAAAACCATAGTCATGGATCCAAATCACCAATGCTCCTACCCCTAGAACAAGAAAATATCAATCAAGATAATAAAGGGAGGAGCTTTACCGGAGTCCATGGCACTTGATGGAGGAAGGAGGAGTGGAGCAAACCCTCCAACTCAACGGAGAGAAGGGGCTCCACAGATAGAGATCCAAATAGGGGGAGTTCGGGGTTGGGCAAGGGAGAGCCACGAGGAAGAAGAAAGAGGGCAGGAAAAAGGGCTCCCCCTCCTTTATATAGTCCAATGGGTACGGGCCAGCGGTAGTACCGCTCGGGTCCTGGCGGTAGTACCGCTGCTTGTAGCGGTAGTACCGCTGGGGTCCTGGTGGTAGTACCGCTCCCCCTTGAGACAGCCCTAAAAGCCCTAGTCAGGTCATGGTAGGCTGGGGTCCTGGCGGTAGTACCGCTCCAAATGGCACAACGAGACATAGGATTGCATGAGAAAGACGTGGGCAAACGACAAGTCAGTGAATAAGAAGATAGCACCCGCAAGATATACTGACTCGTCATGTTGTATCCTTTCTTCCATATGAGAGAAAGGTGGGGGCGGTGGCCGAGGCCACCTATGTTTGAGACAAAGGTATGACACCGCGAAGAATTATCCTTGGGTTCATGAACAACGCTCGTCTTTGAAGCACAAGTGCCATTTGGTAATGGCTAAAGTGAAAGACTTGATCAATTTATGCATAATGAGGGGAGGAAAAGTTCATTGAGAGAACAACACTCCCCCTATGTCCATGCCTACATCTAGAACAAGATCGAATGCATAGTGATGTGCAAAGTGCCTAGCTTCAATCCACATTACTTGAATCAATGATATTTAGATCATGCCTTAACTCCCGGAACCTTGCTTCATCTAGGGGCTTAGTGAAAATGTCTGCAAGTTGCTCTTCAGTGTGGATGAAGTGAACCTCAATATCACCAAGCTTGATATGTTCACGAATGAAGTGATTGCGAATATCAATATGTTTGGTCTTGCTATGTTGCACTGGGTTGAGGGAAATCTTGATAGCACTTTGATTGTCACATAGAAAAGGCACTTTGTCACAAGTGACACCGTAATCCTTTAAAGTTTGCCTCATCCATAGCAATTGTGCACAACAGCTTGCAGCTGCCACATACTCAGCTTCGGTGGATGATAGTGAGACACAATTCTGCTTCTTTGAAGACCAACTTACCAGTGAGCGACCAAGGAATTGGCATCCTCCAGAAGTTGACTTCCTCTCCACACAATCTCCTGCCCAATCTGAGACAGAATAGCCCACTAGGTTGAAGTCTAGTCCTTTGGGATACCATAGACCAAAGTTTGGGGTATGAGCCAAATATCGACAGATTCACTTAACAGCCATGTAATGACTTTCTTTTGGTGCGGATTGAAACCGTGCACATATCCCTACACTCAACATAATATCTCGTATAGATGCACAAAGGTAAAGGAGGGATCCAATCATGGAGCGATATACCTTTTGATCCACTTCTTTACCATTGGGATCACTGTCAAGCTTGCATCTTGTTGGCATGGGGAACTTGACCGGTTTGACATCTTCGAGCTCGAACCTTTTGAGCATGTCTTGAGTGTACTTGGCTTGTTTGATGAAGGTCCCTTCTAGGCCTTGTTTAATCTCGAATCCGAGGAAGAACTTCAACTCTCCCATCATGGACATCTCAAATTTCTCGGTCATTAGTGCAGCAAATTCTTCATTGAAGGAAATGTTAGGAGAACCAAAACTGATATCATCAACATATAGTTGGCATATGAATAAATCCCCTTTAACCCTCTTAGTAAAAAGAGTGGGATCTATCTTCCCAATTTCAAACCCATGATCTTGTAACAACTCAGTAAGATACTCATACCACGCACGTGGGGCTTGTTTAAGGCCATAGAGTGCCTTATTAAGTTTGTACACATGATTGGGGAGCTTGGGATGTTCAAATCCCGGGGGTTGTTTGACATAGACCAACTCATTTAAAGGACCATTAAGAAAGGAACTTTTCACATCCATTTACTATAATTTGAAATTATGATGAGAAGCAAATGCAAGCAGCATGCGAATAGATTCTAGACGAGCAACGGGGGCAAAGGTTTCACCGTAGTCGATACCCTCGACTTGGGAGTAGCCTTGAGCCACCAATCTTGCCTTGTTTCGAATCACAATCCCATTGGCATCTTGCTTGTTTTTGAAAATCCATTTGTCCCCGATGACATTATGTTCCTCCTTTGGTCTTGGCACTAAATCCCAGACTTGATTACGCTCGAAGTTGTTGAGTTCTTCATGCATGGCCATAAGCCAATCCTCATCATCGAGTGCTTCTTGTACCTGTTGAGGTTCACAATACGAAACAAACGCGTGATGCTTACAATAATTCCAAATCTGTTGACGGGTGGATACTCCCTTTTTTAAACTGCCAAGTACATTCTTCATAAGATGTGACTTAACTCTCAGCTTGTTCGCAATCTTGGCTGCTCGACGCTCCAAGAGTTCTTCATTGGATAACTAGGGAGCATCGACTTGTTTACTTTGCTTGCCCTTGCGTCTTGAACCTCCCTTGGCACCGGCTGTTGGTGCTGCAGAAGGGAATTGCGAGATAGTATCCTGGTCATCTTGACTTTCGACTTGAGCAGGTTCACTTGTTTGTCCTTGTACTTGTGGTTGCTCTTGATCTTGATCTTGTGCTTCTATTTGGTCTGGATCTTGTGGTTGCACTTGATCTTGATCTTGAGCAGGTTTGGAACCTTGGGTTTGTTTCTAGTGAGAATCTCATACGGAGTCTTGTTCAAGCCTTTGCGGATATAGAGTCGATTGGACGCATGACATGCTGTGTTGATGGCCTCAGCCCAAAAGTTATATGAAGATTTGAATTCCGCCATCATTGTTCTTGCAGCATCCATCAAAGTCCGGTTCTTCCTTTCTACCACGCCATTTTGTTGAGGGGTATATGGTGCTGAATATTGATGTTTTATTCCCTCATCACCTAGAAACTCATCCAAGGTGTAGTTCTTGAACTCGGTGCTGTTGTCACTTCTAATCATCAAGATCTTTGCTTCATGTTGACGTTGAGCTTCATTAGCAAAGTTGATGTCAGTTTGTTGAGTCTCACTCTTCCTTTTGAAGAAATATACCCAGGTGTATCTTGAGTACTCATCAACAATCACCAAGCAGTACTTTCTGTCTCCAAGACTAGCAAATGATGGAGGACCGAAAAGATCCATATGGAGGAGCTCCAATGGCCTCTTAGTGTAAATGAGAGTCGTTGGACGATGAGCAGTTTCACGAATCTTTCCTTCAATGCAGGCACTGCAAGTACGATCTCTAGCAAAACTCACATTTGTTAGTCCACGAATATGGTCCCTTTGAGAATACTTTGCAAAGATCTTATATTGACATGAGCTAGTCGGCGATGCCAAAGCCAGCCCACTTCAACTTTAGCCATTAAACACGTCGCAGTCTTAGTGGGTTGCTTTGAGAAGTTCACCATATAAAGACCATTTTCGACATATCCAACATAGGCTACTTTAAGAGTCTTGCTCCACAGGAGGACCACAGTATCAAGATTAAAGAAAGTGGAAAAACCCATAATTGCAAGTTGACGAACCGAAAGTAAATTGTAGGCAAGAGACTCAACAAGCATGACCTTCTCAATAGATAACTCTTGAGAGCTGACCACCTTACCAAATCCCAATACCTTTGATGAGGATGCATCGGCGAATTGTACATGGGTGGGCATAGATGGAGAAGGATGCACATCCACCACTAAGTCCTTGCTTCCGGTCATATGATTTGTTGCTCCACTATCGAGCAACCATGACACCCCAACGGAAGCAAACTCATGCAATAGATCAAGGCTTGGTTTTAGGTACCCATTTTTTAATGGGTCCTTTAATGTTAGAGAGAAGGGTCTTAGGAACCCAGATAGCCCATTCAATGGACTCATAGTAAGAACCAACAAATCTGGCATAAACATGCCCATCACCAGCACGACATAAGACATAGGAAGGATTGAGTTTGCCGGCTGTGTTAGTAGGAATGGTTTTGACCTTCTTGACGTTACCATCGTCCACCTTGTTCCTGTTCAACTCCTGAGTCCCTTCACCCTCTTTGACAAAGATGTCCATGAGGGTAGGGGATCGTTTGTTCCTGTTCCTCCTTTTTCCTTTTGACTTGGAGGTAAGTCCAAGTCCCTCCTTTCCTACAACACCCTTTTGATTGCTCTAGAGGTCGTTCAGTCTCTTCTCATCTTGTATGCATGCCACAAGGCCCTTCTCAAGTTTCTCCTTTAACTTGGCATTTTCCTCCACAAGATGTACATGCTCACAACAAGGATTAGTTGTACAAGCATTATCAATTAACACAAAGGGAGGACAAGTAGAGATCTCCTTGGTAAGCTTTTCTTGGAGTTGATCATGAGACTCTTTCAGAGAGAAATGAACACCTTTCAAGACCTTGTGAGCCTTTTCGAGTGTGTCAAACTCCACTTTGAGTTTGTCATGGCCAACCCCAAGAGCATACTTTTCAGACTTAAGCATACGAGTAAGAACGGTATCCTGATCTAGTTTCTTTTGCATTTTAGCGCAGTCATCGTTGTATGACTCCTCAAGAGCCAAACGAAGAGTGCGCTCCTTTTCTAGAGCAATAGATAATTCAGCAATTTCATCAGCATAGTCACGGCTATGTCCCTGAAGCTCGGAGATGGTCTCTTCATCAGACTCGATGAGGTCATTGGCCTCACCCAGTTGTTCCAAGAGAGCAACAAAGTGCTTCTTGGATTCTCCCTTAATAGTGCATAGAAATTTGTCAAGATCATGCTCATTAAGTTCCCCAACATCACGATCATCAACACAATTTAACAATGAAGGAGCAGTAGCGATGTTGGTCTTAATGATGGGGGTTACCTGATTGATACCTTTTTCCATGAGGCACTTGGCGATGTGGTTCTCGTTGGGGCGTTGAAGAGAGACACCTTCTTGGGAGAGAGGGTGGCAATAGCAACAGTTGCCGTTGCCACCATATCATCATCATCATCATCATCGGAAGGGTACTCTTCAAGGGCCACCATGCCTTTTGGGTGGGGTTTCTTCACAAAGTTGTTCTTGATTGGGAATGACTTGGTTTTGTCTTTGCAAATGAGCTTGCCCCCGTTGTCTTCCCTTTTCTCATAGGGACATTCGGCCACGAAGTGACTCACGTTACCACAGTTATAGCATGTCCTCACTTGTTGCTTGGGTTTGAACCCACTTGAGTTGTTCTTGGTGAAGGTGGGTCTTGAGTTCCTCTTGTTGCCCTAGAATTGCCTTGACGCAAGAGCCATGTGCTCATGATAAGCATACTTCGTGTCTTCAGGGCAGCTCTCCTCTTCCTCATCATCTTCTTCTTCTTCAAAAGTTGTTTTTGCCTTTAACGCAAGGTTGGGTGAAGCTGTCTTTGAGCGAACATGAGCAAGTGCATTGTCAGCTGTCTCGTTCATGATTGACATTGCAATGAATTCATCCAACACCTCACTGGAAGACAAGGAGTGGAAGTCTGGTCGCTGATGAATGACAGATGACATGGCTTTATTGAAAGGCGTGATGGCTTTGAGAAACTTGCGCTTGACCCATGTATCATACACATCCTTGCTCCCATGGTCCTTGAGTGCCACAGCAATAGCAGTCACCCTCCGATAGAGATCACGAGGGTCCTCGTCTTCCTTCATCACAAACTCATCGGCCTTATCAAGTACCACTTCATAGTTGGACCGTTGAATGCTTGAGCTTCCCTTGTACAACACCATAATGTGCTCCCAACAGTCCTTGGCCAAAGTGAAGGGACGCAAGTGAGGAAGATCTTCAGGTGGCACTACGGACTGGAGAACAAACAAGGCAGAGTGATTATATTAATTGTCCGCTTCTTCTCTTGGAGTGAGGTTGCTTGGATCATGGGGATAATATCCTTGCTCGATGATTCTCCACAAATTTGTTGAGCTGTGATTCAAATGAGACTTAATAGAAAATACCCAGTTAGCAAAATCACCTTTTACAAGCTTAGGAGGAGGACCAACAGGATTAAGACGCGGTGTGGGAACCGGTCCTCCATAGACTAAGGGTGGTGGAACATATGCATACGTCCCATTCCCATCATTTTCAAGAGGAGGGGGAGGTTGCATTCCTTTAGCCGTTTCCCTAACGGAATTGGCCTCTGAATCCGTGGTGGTGCGTTTAACCACCAATGCCGGTTCGGGAGAGTTTTTAATTCCCACAATTAACTCTTTAAGCATGGTCTTGACCTCGTTCGTCATGGACGTCTTGAGTGCGGCCATAGCCGTATTCAAGTCGTCCCTTGTGATCGAAGTCAAGTCCATGCCCTCGGTTTGTGCACGGGGAACTCCCTCATCATCTTCCATACTCTTCGGGTGGTTAAACCCTTAATAAAGAGACGTGGCTCTGATACCAATTGAAAGGATCGATATGGTTGACTAGAGGGGGTTGAATAGGCAACGACCACTTTTTAATTAATCTTAACAAGTTAGGGTAAGCAACATACGGGTTCACTAAAATAGCAACAACGAGGTGAACCTATATGATGCTAACAACAAGAACAACTAAGACAAGTAAGAGATAGACAACAACATAAGCATACACAAAGTAAAGGTTAGAGATAACCACAAGTGGAACCAATGAAGACGAGGATGTGTTACCGAAGTTCCTTCCCTTTGACAGGAAGTACGTCTCCGTTGGAGCGGTGTGGAGGCACAATGCTCCCCAATAAGCCGCTAGGGCCATCGTATTCTCCTCACGCCCTCACACGATGCAAGGTACCGTGATTCCACTATAGGTGCCCATGAAGGCGTCGACCGAACCTTTACAAACAAGGTTGGGGCAAGCTCCACACAAAGCTTGGAGGCTCCCAACAAGACCACGAAGCTTCACCACAATGGAATGTGGCTCCGAGGTGACCTCAACCGTCTAGGGTGCTCAAACACCCAAGAGTAACAAGATCCACAAGGGATTGGTGGGGGAATCAACTTTTCTCTTGGTGGAAGTGTAGATCTAGGCCTTCTCAACCAATCTCGAAAGAATCAACAAATTTGATTGGCTAGGGAGAGAGATCGGGCACTTTTGAGCTTAGGGAGCAACAATGGAGCTTGGGAGGGTCAAAGGTAGGGTTTTACAGCAAGAAGAACCCCTTATATAGTGGGGGGAATCCAACCGTTTTCCCACTCACAGCCCGAGCCTAGCGGTACTACCGATGGCTGCAGCGGTACTACCGCTAGCACTCCAACGGTACTACCGCTGGGCCCATGGTAGTGCAGAAGCACTACCGGGCCAACCACCGCCAAGAAAGTCTTCGCAAAAAGGTCCGACGAAGTACAGCCGCTAGGAAGGCGGTACTACCGCTAGGGCTAGCGGTACTACCGCCAGTTCCAGCGGTACCACCGCTAGGCCCAACGGTACTACCGCTAGGCACAGCAGTACTACCGCTGAGAGACCTTTTGGTTTGATGAGATAAAAACAGAGGCGGGAGCCACTCCAAAGTTGCACGTAAAGGGAAAGGAGATAAAGTGTGCGCGTGCAAAATTGATTCCACCAAAACCTTTCCACTACAGGTCCCCTCTTAATAGTACGGCGTTCCTATGACTCAAAGAAGGAGAATCGTGGAGTACACCGTGCTTCTGTTCCATGGAAAGAGGGGGCGAGTCGTCTTGTGCCGTTGACATGTGTTATCTGAAATCTTAACACACACGATTAGTCCTTTGCGGTATTGTCATCACTCACCAAAATTACTTAGGCATAATATATGCCCTAACAGTTGACCAGACCACCGGCGTTACGGTGCCGTAGTTCCGCGAGAAGGACCCGATCATGTTCGACGCCAGCAGCGAGGACACGTGCACCTGGGGCACCGGCAAGGTCGCCAGGAGGAGCCACCTCCATGCCGGCTCGCGCTACGTCCTCGGCGACCGCCTCAAGATCGAGTGCGCCATCGACGTTTGCGGCGACTTTCTCACCTTCGACGACCCGCCACCGACTCCGTCCTCCGGCCTGCCGCTATTCCAGCAAGTCGGCTACGGAAAGGGGGAGCGAGACGTGATCATCCAAGTCGAAGGAGGGACGGTCGGCGCGCACTACTGCATCCTCGACGCTCATTGTACAAAGAAGCAAATTTTGGCATCATAAGAAGCAAATACTATTTCCGTTGGAAGCATTGTTTCATTGGATAAGAAAAAATCAACAATGTTTTCTTCCATGTCAAAATTCATTCTCTTTTTGGAGGCAATGTAGATATGAGAAAGTAACTTGGGAAGCAAACCCTATTTTTCTTTGTAAGAAGATTATTGTGTCTCTTTGGAGAAGTAAGCATATTATTTTCTATGTTGTAAACGAACTACGTACTCAAATGTGATGGACGTAATCTTGTTGGACAGCTGAAACAAGATATTCTAGATAAGAAGCAAATTGGAATTACACTTGAATTGGAGACATTTTTCACATATGGAAGCATACTGCATGACCTAAAAATGGAAGCTAATTCCTCAACAATCCAAATAATTTTCTAGTTGTTTGAAACATATTTTTGTGTGCTTGCATTGGACACAAATATGATCAAACTAGGTCGAAGCAATCATCAGCTGCCGTGGAAGCAAAAAAAAATCTACCTATCGAAGCAAACAATTTCTAACTCTAAGAAAGGAATCTTCTTTATTAGAAGACCAATTTCTAACCCCAAGGAAGGAATCTTCTCCAATATTTAGGAGACCAGGATAGAAACAATCGGTATTTGCCACGGAAACAATTTTTGAAGTTGACCGAAAAAAGAGAATATTATTTTAGAGGCAGTTAAACTTACACTCGAAATAAGGAATGAAAACAAATTGTATGGAAGCAAATCGCATGCATGGAAGCACCTATCATGACGCCTATTCAATTCGATATGCCCTGATTTACTAGGGTGGTTGTTTGGAAACAAATTGATTGCAATTAATGTGGAATCATGCATGCAAATAAATTAATGGATGCTGTTTTTAAGGAAGCAATCCAACACACCTCGGCATCACATGTGGGGCTGTACAACCAAATCTGATGGCCATCATGCTTCTCATCATACGGTCAATGACTAGTCTGGTAAAACATATCGGATCAGTAGTCTGATCCCTAGCGCTTCCCATTTCCAAAACATGGGCAATGTTGCAAAGCATCCCTCATTTCACAACGGCTGCCACATTACCTGCCTACAACACAGATAATGTTTCTAAAAGATGGGCAATGTTGCAAAGCGTCCCCCGTTTCACAACTATCAACATCGTCGGTCTGCAACTCGATGATATTTCCAAAACATGGGCAACATTGTAACCTTGTGACATGTGTCATCAATGGCTCTACAACCGTCGATATTTCCACAACAGTGGCCATGTTGCAGACTAGTGCGCCAACACATGCATGTTTCAAAAAATATACAGGTAGTTGCAGCAGCGCCACCACCGGTACGCAGCACCCCGGTGGTCAGGCTTGTATGGGCCATAGTGAAACCAGTTTTGCAGCGGCTCTGCGATATCCCTTGCATCCATGAGGCCGTCGCCTAGGCCACTGAAGATGAATCCCGCCCCATCTACACAGACTGCGAAGATCTGCGTGGATGGTGTTGTTTTGAAAACTTCTACTCAGGGGTTATACAATTGTGTGCAAGGACTCAAAGGGCAAATACCTGGGCTCCTCTGATATCAAATATTCAGGGATCATATACCCAACTTCGCTGGAGGATTTGGCATGTCGGGAGGCCTTGGTTGTTGCCCTTGATCTGGCCTTAACCAACGTGGAGATAGCTTCAGACTGCAAAGGGGTTATTAGCGACATTCATAAGGGCACAAACGGTATGCATGCAACCATTATCAAAGAGATCACAGACACATCAAATCAGGTCATTAGTTGTTACTTTATCTTCGAAGAAAGGGAAACAAATATCAGGGCACATTGCCTTCCTAAACACGCTCTAGATCTTTCTTTTGGATGCTATGTGTGGCTCCTTAATCCTTCAGACCTATTTGTATTTTTGATGAAATTTGTTTATGATCAATAAAGTGGAGCGTGTTTAGACAAAAAAAGGGTTGCTGCCTCAAAGCGGCATGCGGGCTCACGGCGATGAGAGCTTCAAATGTCCAATTGAATAGGGTGTTTTTAGTGAAAAGGAAACAACAATGGCCACCATATGTGGCTTGTGGTGAGTAATCTAATAAAAATAATAAGGAATCATAGTTTTTTCATCATGATGATTAAAAAATAAGCGGCAAAGTGTAACGAACCCTAGGGGATCAAGGATCGGTACAAGGGAATTGGGGGAGGAGTCCACATCTGCTTTATTGAGAGGAGGATGAGATTACACAAAGATAGGTAGGAGGAGGGGAAAGTGAGAGGAGAATCCAAAGTCTCATACATGCATATCCAACATGCATCTAGAGTATTAAGTAAAATGGAGTAATGCATGGAGAACAATGACATGATGTAGACAAAGGAAACTCAAGCAATATGAATAAACCCCATCGTTTTATCCTTAGTAGCAGCAACACAGACGCATCTTGTCCCCTTCTATCACTGGGATATAGAAATTCACCATGTTGAACCTACCACAATGCACCTCTCTCACCGAAGAAATATCAGTCTAGTTGACCAAACTATTTTAACAGATCCGTGGAGAATTATGAAGCTATCATAATCATGCACATAAGAATCATATAAGTACCTATTTTAAGAGATCGGAGAGAATTACGAAGCTATCATAATCATGCACATAAAAATCATATAAGTACCTATTTTAATAGTTCGGAGAGAATTACGAAGCTATCATAATCATGCACATAAGAATCGTATAAGTATTCAGAGGAGACTCAAATATTTATCATGAATAATCTCAACATACACCCATAATTCATCGGATCCCAAGAAACGCACCGTACAAAAGAAATTACGTCATGTGGATCAAAGCAAAGATGTGATGATCATTATATTGAAGATCGAAGAGAGAGAGAGGGGGAGAGATTGCCATCTAGGTAGTGGCCATAGGTCCATGGTCAACTACTCACACATCATCATGAGGGAAGCAAGGTTGATGAAGAGGCCCTCCGAGATCGACCCCCCCCCTTTGACATTGTGTCAAAACGGAGCTCCACATGGCCTGCCATCGAAATAGAGACTTTTGGCGGCGTAAAACGTGTTTAGGGGCTCCCTATGATGTTTTTAGGGTATATGAGAACTTATAAGCCAGAGAACGGAGTCAAGAGGGCCACGAGGGAGACACAAGCCATTAGGACGCCCTCCATGTCGCGTCCTGTTGGCTTGTGGGCACCTCGTGCAGCCTCGAGGCTTCTTCTGACACTCCTCGGTCTTCTTTTGGTCGAGAAAAAATCATCAAAAGGTTTCAGGTCAACTGGGCTTCGTTTGGTATGGAAAACCTGAAAAATAAAAAACATTCAGAAAATAACAACTGGCACTGGGAACTGGTCAATAGGTTAGTGCTCAAAAAAATATAAATTGATAAATAAATACACTAAAATTATTCTAAAATGACAATATATCAGCATGGAACAATAAAAAATTATAGATACATTCGAGACGTATCAGTCCTTTCTATCATTTGCTCTCTCTCTCTCCACAGCTTCTTCCCTGCCTCGGCCGTCATGGTCAACCGTTGTCGTTTGCAGGCCTCCCAACACGTCGTCGTCATGGGAATCAGCCTATCCAGCCGCCTTCAGCCAGATCTTCTCGGATCCGCTCACACTGGAGCTCTGCCTACCTCGTCGGACCCGGCAACGCCGAAGCTGCAACCGACCGCGACGGAGACGCAACTGTTTGAGGCTTTTTCTAGATATCTGCGACCAGCTACACACGTGTTGGAGCCACCCACCGAAGATGCTACAAGCACGGCGACGCGACCTCCCTCCCCCGCCGGTGCAACCATGTCCTCCCAAAACAAACATGAAAGCATTTTTTGTCGCTCCTGCATCGATGTTGCAACCGACGAACCAAAAAGCTGCAACCGTTTGATTCGAAAGCTTCAACTTGCGGCATATAAAGTTTCAACTGGACAACGTATATTGAAAAAGCTATGTCCATTCATATGAAAGCTTTAATCGTACTTTGAAAAGGCATCAACTGGCAAAACAGAGAAGTTTCATGTGACCACTACGAAATAAAAAAAGGGTACAACGATGGTTTCTGAGAAGCTTCAACCATTGAATTGAAAAGCTTCAAACCTTTTTTGCAAAAAACTTGAACCGGCTTTTTGTTTGCTGGAACCAGAAAGAGAGCGGAGGCTCCAACTGGTGCGGAGGAGCTGCAAACAACAACTAAAAATGATACAAACAGTGTCCATGGAAGCAACCACCACCAGCTTCTTCAAAAGTTTCAAACAGCGACGGTGGAGATGGGAGGAGGCTACCACATCCGTCGATTTTTTTGTTACATCCTTTGTTTCATGGTGAAGCTGTATGCTCTGGTGGTGGTTCGATCTCCGGCGAGGGTCGCCGGCGCCTGCTGCAACCTCCTCTCCCCCCCCCCCCCCCCGCCCCCAGCGTGCTACGGCTGCTCCCGTTGCGGGAGAAGAAATAATATGAGGAAGGAGAGCACGACTCGGGCGGGGAACGGCGCTGAATATTGAGTCTTGGGATGGACGAATCGTGTGGCTGCCATGCGACCGGCCCAAATTTGGGCCGACGTGCCGACGCCTATCGTTGCCTTAAGAATAATTCTCGTTTGAAGGTCATATATTTCCCAGTCATCTGCACAACACATTGGCTTCACCGCTCGAACATAATCATGTTTAATTAGAGTAGTTAACCTGTGAAAAATCCGTGCATACTTAACCGCATAACTCATTTTTCTTTTATTTTCTGAAGTGGGCAAACTTTCGTGTAATCATCATTTTTACATTTCAAGGTTGCTCTGTCTACCTTATAATCATCATCGAGTGTGAAAGTATGCTCATGAGAGGCGAAAGAGTCCTTCTCAGCTCGAGCTCGTATCATACGAGCTTGGTATGTATAATAAAATGTAAAAGAATTGTGAACTTGCATAGTTACATAGTGGAAATCGCGCCCGGGGGGTGGAGTTGGATCCTCCAAAATGCATCATCTTTTGCCAAGTCTTCCATGATGATACTTTGCAAGCAATCCAAACATTTGTTAATGTTTGCTATAAAAATAGAATTTATTTTTTAATATCCTTGTTTTCGAACGTAATTGTTCATCCGAGCTCGAGCTCAGATAATACATGTCTCATGAGAAGTGCTTACAAAATAATTTACTATATCTTGGCACGTACTGTATAGTATTGATGCTTTGTAGCATGGGTGGTTGGTTAGGTACTAATGATTAAGTATCAATGAAACCATGTAACTCGCAAATTAGGCCTGGTTTTGACTAAAAGCAGTGCTTTAAACAAGGGAAACGTTTATACACGGCGCGCTGGCTGAACCGTTTCGGCCGGACGAACCGTGTTCGTTCAATCTACGCTGATCGCGCGTGTCCCCTTTGCGCAGGCCACCGTCGCGCCCTACCCCCGCGCAGGCGCCGCCGCACGCCCTCATACCTTCGTTGGTGTTCCCTTTGCGCAGGCCGCCGTTGTCCCCTTCCCCCGCGCAGGCGGCGCCTCCGCACGCCCTCATACCTTCGCTAGTGCTGCTGCAAAACCACCATCGTCGGTGCTGGGGCCGAGCCACGGGAGATGCCATGGCTGCCTCCTGTCATGGATGGATCTGTGCGTATGCATCTATTGGAAAAAAAAGATACAAGTGATGTGCGAAAAGCTTCAAACGGCATGAAAAAACTTCAACCGGCATGAAAAAAAGCTTCAAGCGTTGACGGAAATTTTGCTACAAGCGTTTGGCACGGCGAGTTGTAACCATGATGAAAAAATGCTACAACCATTATACAAATTTGCTACATCCGTAATTCTGTTTTGTTGCAAACCGTTTTGTTCTTTGCTAAAAGCGTTGGCATGACGAGCTGCAACCATGACGGAAAAATGCTACAATCATTATACAAATTTGCTACATTCTTCATTTGATTTGTTGCAACGGACGATATAAAAAGCTTCAACCGGCGACAGCGAAACAAAAAAGCTGCAATCGTTGACACAAAAGTTTCAGCCATATGTTTAAAAAGCTTCAGCCACAGACCAACGAGGAAAGCCTATTATTTTTGCTACAAGCAGCAAGAAGCTTCAAGCGACATGAAAAAAGCTTCAACCGTTGTGGAAAAAGCTTCAAGCGACATGGAAAAAGTTTCAACCAAAGTGAAAAAGCTTCAAACCGGTGGCGTCGACGGCGACGAGCAATAGGGGGGGAGGAGGGAGGCGGGCATGAGGATGCTGTGACGAGCGATGACGACGGAGGAAGAGGGATGGGATGCTCGTGCGGCAGGAGATCGGAGGCACGCGGGGCTGTGTGCCGACGCAAAGCGGGCACGAGATGCCAGATAAAACGGCTATCGCGCTCCCGCCGGTGCGCCGGCGCAGAGCGGTGCCCTTTCAACAAGGCACGCAGTACAACTGGTCATCTCTCTTCACTCACGTCGCCTTCTTCAAATTCCCCATCGAGACTAAACCATATCCTACCGTACCCACCTAGAACAATAATGCTAAACCTACGTAATCTATCTACGTAATCCTACGTGAGGTTCTATCTAAACTAATCAGCCCCCTGATTTTCAGGGCGGTGTAGGCCGGGGCTAATTTTTTGTCCAACCAAATTAGGCCAAATCAGCTAATACGTAAGTTTACGTAGGTAAATGACGCAGGTGTAGCAAAACTCCACGTAGAAAGCTAGAGAAAAAAACTTAACGAGAGGGCATGTACAAGACGATAGAGAATGCGGCCACTAACGGCCTCCTCTCATTCATGCCTCGCGACGGCGGGGCGGAACCAGGGAGGAGGAGGCTCGAGTACGATGACTTAGGTCACCCACACTCAACTCAAGTTGGTAAGAAATGTAGATTAGCCAAAATAGGTTGTATGGTGCTCCCACAAAGATTGGGTGTTGGGCATTCCAGATTTAGATGCTTAAAGTCGATAAGAATCAACACAAACTAAATAAGAAGCACGGCCTCCCATGAAACTCGTCAATTAGTTTATAATTGATCCACCACTTGCCGAAAATTAAGAGCATCTCCAACAGCAGCGTAAAACAAACGCCGCGCCTAAAAATATCCTTTTTTAGCGCGCGCGCGACGCGGCGGGATGCTCCAGCGGGCGCGCAAAAACCGCGCGCGCGCTAAAACAAGTTGGGCGCGCTGTCCATAGCCTCATCCCGCGCTGGTAATTTGGAGCGCACACTTCCGCGCGCGGCAGACTCGAGCGCGCGCGCGAACTTTCTCTCTTTCTTCCTCCTTCGCACCGCGCGTGCCGGCGCCAGCGCCCCTGCCACCATGGACGCGCAGACCGGCACCCCGCTGTACTTTTATGCATCTCAACTTGTTTGTGTCCAATTCACATGTTTACATTTTTGCTCGCGCTGCATTTTAGCTCTGCTGCTGGAGCCAGCGCTACGCGACACGTCAAACCAGCCGAAGCGCGCGCGGCAAATAAATTTTTTGAGCACGGCGCGAAGCGTGGCTGTTGCAGATGCTCTAAGTCCGATAGCCCGCCCGCTTGCATCCCTAGCTGCAATGGAGAGATGTTGCGGGAGGCTAAACATTGAGATGCAATGGTGAGAATCCCTGAGTGTGTAAAACCCTCCCTCCATCTGATGTATACTCGTATTGACGTAGGCATGTCGCCCATATAATAGATCAAATGCAAGAGCCAAAACATAGTAGTAGTCGTAATCAAGTAATCATGCCCATAAAAACCCGTGGATCTACCTAGCTATGCGTAGTGCGCCTGATGTTCTAATGGACAAGCGAAAGCTAGACGACCTCTAGTCGAATGCCCACGAGTTCTCCCTGCGAACCTCCTGCTCCTCGTCCTTGGTGTAGTCGTTGACGATGTTGAACTTTTTGCGGATCTCCTCGAGGGTCTTGTCCCTCATCTGGTCCGCCACCGTCTTGCTCGTCAGGTCGAGCAGGCTCTGCAATGCGAGGTAATTGGCCGCCTGCATGCATGTACATCGATCAGGAGTTCTTCCAGATCAACTGATCTACGGAGTAGCAGTTGACTAGATTGAATCGAGAAGGCAGATGAGATCGCGAGGGCTTACGTGAAGCAGGTCGAAGAGGAGGTCCTGGTCGACCTGGACGAACGAGTCGTCGAAGCGTTTGAGGGAGTCGTCGGCCATAGGGATGTACGAGGTGTCGGGGCCGGAGAAGTGCCTGTTGACGTAGTCGAGGATGCGGGAGAGGATGGGGCCCTTGACGTTGGGGAGAGGGATCACGTCGACGGCGACGTCGACTTCTTCGTCCAGCAAGCCCTTGATCATCTTCGAAGCCGCGCCAATGGTCTCCGCCGCTACCTCGAACTCCTCGCCGTCGGAGCTGCGGAGACGAACCATCTTCATATCGATCGGTCGATCGTTCTTGGGTTGGGTTTGAGATGTGGGTTTCGCGTGGCGATATGATCGAGTCGATCAGGTTTCAGGTGCATTGGATGCGGCGGCTATTTATAGGCTAGCAGGGCGACGATGTCGGCGCCGCCGATGCCAGATGGGATTGTTGTCGATCAAGTATAATTGACTACCCGTGAAAATCTGGAGGCGGTGCAACCATGCATAAACAAGTCGTTTTTGTCTAAATAAGTGGCAAGCTTTTTTTTGACAAAAATAAAAAGCCAAATCTTTTTAACAAGTATTCACGCAAACGATTGTATACACGTGCATACATTCAACCTTATAAACACATAATACACACACTACCTCTATGACCATCCTGAAAGACTGAATCGACATATCATCTTGAAATTTACGAAATCAGCATAGGTGCCTCGTTGTCGACGGAAACGTCTCCTTCAAGTAAAAATGTATCGTCGAAAATCCTAAAATAAATTCAGAAATAATGTAAGCATCAGGACTTGAACCGTAGTGGGCTAGAGGTAGCACTGTTACTCTAACCTTCCAACCAGAGGTTGGTTTGCATACATGACAAACTTTATTGATACATATGTACCTGATCATCATGTTTACACCGGTATTGAAGGGGTTTTTTTCTTTTTGAACATAGTACAGACGCAACTGCTCGTATACGCACGCATATACTCATTTCTATGAACGCACACACGCATACCCTATCCTATGAGCAACTCCAAAAGATTGCATATCATCTTAAAATTTAAAAAGTCACTGTAAGCTCCTCATCATCGATACGAACATCTTCTCTCATTAAATGTGTATCGTTGAAAATATTGAAATAGATCTAGAAATAAATATAAGCACCAAGACTTAGATTGATGGAGAAGGAATATTACAGTCCTCTAACCATCCAACCATAGATTGATTCGCTATTAAACTGGAGTTCTATCCTCTGTTACCAAGCATATTCTGTACATTCGCTCATTGGCGTGAAGAATCATCGTAGCTATCATTACTCAGCCAGCCAGTCTTCTAGTTCCATGCACAATACATTGGCTCGACAAGCGACCGGATATAGGCCTTGGTCTTGTTTGGATCCATGGGTTAGAGTTAGTTTGAGCTAGTTGAAGTTCAACTAGCCCTAAAGTATCCAAACATAAGGGTTAGATTGGAGCTAGTTGCATCTAACCCATCCAAAAAAACTATCCCACCCAAGAGGTGCTAATTGGAGCTAGTTCTTATGGGGTCCATTAAAATATATTTTTCTCTCTCTCTTCCACCATCCAAGAGATGCTAATTGGAGCTAGTTCTCATGGGGTCCATTAAAAAATCACTTTTCTCTTTCCATAAAATGCATCTATTGTCAATCTAACCCTTCCATCCAAACACCTATTTGGTTAGAGTTAGTTTAGGGTTGGTCATGAGCTAGAAACTAACTCTAACCACTAGCTAAGCTAGAGTATCCAAACAGGGTCATAGTAAGGGGTGAAGGTTAAGGGGCAAATTTATGACATAGTTACATGATGATTGCGCGGATATATTTCTCTAATAAAATAGCTTTTGTCCCGTTCAATAAATAAAACTAAAGTAACACATTACACAAGCTGGGTGACGAAACCCAGATGGTGATCATGAAAGCATCTACAGCCGGATTTGATAGATCCGCCTCCTATATGTCTATGTACGCATCTCGATGCGTCCGTAGACAACGCGTATATGGGCAGCCACACATTCACATATTTCAAATAACGTAATCAATGTACGTCGATCATATAATATAAATTATTTGAATTCAACAATTCGAAACAAAGTAAAACAAACTATAGTTCAACAATCCGGACATGTCAAAATGAAATTGATGTCTCAGCGTATAGGATGCCTCGTTTGATGACCGGATCACTGGTCAGACGCCATTCATGCATCATGCCATGCGTGTACCCGGGCTGCATGCTACCGAATGCTTCGCTGCCGCCCTCGCCGCCTCCTACTCCCTGCACTCAGTGATCTCCTTCTTCTTCTCTGCAAGCCACATCTTTTCATGCTCATTCAAGAGAGTGTTGTCCGCCAACATGATCTTGACATCCTCCGCTTTCCGTGCCAGTTGCAAGCTCTCCTTTTCAAGCTCAATCTCTTTAAATTTCTTGGTCTTCTCGAGCTCTCATATAATCGTTGCCTCTTACTTATCCAACTTGATCTTCTTACACTCAATTCCCAGCTTCTTCTCCGCCATCTTCCGGTCCTAATCTATCCTCTTCTTTTGTGCATCCAATATGAGCTTGTACCTCTCCTATTCTTATTCTCCTTCATTGAAAAAATGCCCGTCCATGTGGATGACATTTTTGTAGATGCGCCCCTCGCCGTCGTTGCTAACCAACACCCTCTCTCTTACGTCGCAGAACCAACATCTAGTACTTTGGGATCATCGCATGCCCCATATAGAGGATGCCCTATGCTGCGATCAGCAAGCCAGTGGTGCACCCAGCGATGACGGAGATGGTCCGATAGCCCAAGGTTGGAAACGCGATGAGCCGATGACCATGTCCTATAAATGGGCGACGTCGGGCTACAACCACGGTGGAAATTTGCTGGAACCGGGCGGCCTTGGGGTTACATCCACGGTGAAAAATTGTTACAACCGCGATGAACATCTTTTTTGTTGGAAATCGCATCGAGGGTTGCAACCGATGTAGTGAGGAGCTACAATCCTTTTGACAGATGATATGGCGACAAATTCTACAAACATGGCCGATGGCCGGCGACGATGAATGCTACAACCATGGACGACGAAGGCTGCAAGCGGTGTAGTGAAGAGCTACAACCCTTTTGACAAGAAGTTACAACCACGGGCGACAAATTCTACAACCATAACCATCGACCGGCAACAACGAGTGCTCCAACCATGGACGATGAAGGTTGCAACTGGTGTCAAGAAGTTGCAACCACACGATGGTCGACGATGACGATGCTACAACCGCGACAAAGTTGGGATGGTGTCGCGACTTTTCTAGTTGGAACCATCACCGTGGCGAGTTGTGACGGTGCCACATGGATTTTGCAACAATCGCTAGTCATGGCGGAGCCAACACGACCACCCCGACCACGCTGCAAGGGCGTTAATCTTTGTACAACAATGAGGACATGAGGCAGGGTTGCGACGATGCTGGACTTGGCGACCACGATGATGGTGACTTTTGCGGCGAAAGGGGCGTGTAGGGCGGTGGGTGGGGGTGGGGGAGGGGCAACTGTCTTTTCCCAAAGATAATAGGTGAGAGGCAAGGAAAGATACGCACGGGAGGGAGAAAATCAAGGAAGCTCCAATACAGCAACATGTGCCCTCGGAAAGAAGGCAACGCACGCACCCACAATCCCCCTGCGTGACCTTCGGCCGCCCACGCACGGGACGGGGCTACCCTATTTTTTGTTTTTATTTTGCTTCTTTAAAAGATGTTCGAGAATTCACAAAAAAAATTGGCATTTCAAAATATGTTCACTAATGCAAACGAAATGTTTCGGAATTAAAAAAAAATCATAATTTCTAAACAGTGAATATTTTCTAAATTTTGATGATCGTTTTATGAATATTATATTATTTTTATCAAGAAATTTTGAATTTTGGATAAATATTTTTTTAATATCAATATAGATTTTTTGTATTTATGAACACTTCTTATACTTGATTAATAAAATTTTGAATTTGATGAACAAATTTTGAATTCGATGAATATTTATTGGGATGAACATCTTTTTAAATGCATGAAGATTTTTCGAATTTGATGCACATTTTGTATTTCATAATATTTTAAAATTAGACGAACAAAATATGACTTTCAAAAAAAATTCACCAATTTGAAACAATATTCACCCATTTGCAAACTATTTTTTCTAGCTTGCACAAAATGTTTGAGAATTTGAAAAGAAATATGAAAAACAAAAAAGAGGAAAAATAAAATAAAAAAGAAAACTAAAAGAGAAAGGAAAAATGAAAGGGGAAAAAAGAAAAAAAAAGTCTTTGGAAAGGTTCTAGAACCTTTACCTAAACCGGGAATGTATAGCAAGGCCGGGTCGAGTGAAGTCCATTTTAAACCCTGAGAGGAAAAAAGAAAAAAAAAAGTCTTTGGAAAGGTTCTAGAACCTTTACCTAAACCGGGAATGTATAGCAAGGCCGGGTCGAGTGAAGTCCATTTTAAACCCAGAGAGGAAAAAAGAAAAAAAAAAGTCTTTCGAAAGGTTCTAGAACCTTTACCTAAGCCGGGAATGTATAGCAAGGCCGGGTAGGTGAAGTCCATTTTAAACCCTAAGATTGTAGGGCAAGTTGCAGAGGAACTTTAACGTCCAAACTCTTGAAATTGATACCCTAATATCTTCAATCCCACTCGTTTTTGACCTTTAGGGCGTATCCAAACGGAAAAGGTCGGGATGAGTGAATTATGTGGTGCATGTTTTTGGGGCTCACCTGTCATCAAGAGAGAGAAGTATCCCCTCTGTTCTTAAATATAAGAATTTTAGAGCTTTCATTATATATTACATACAAAGCAAAATGGATGGATTTACACTCCAGAATGCATCTATGTACATCTGTATGTAGTTTGTATTGAAATCTTTAAAAGGTTTTATATTGAAAATGGAGGAAGTACTAAATATATTTTTCGAAAGAACCAGCATCGCTGGCATTCATTGATAATAGCAGGAAGCAACGAGAAACAACAAGATGGTGAAGGTCCTAAGACCGAAAAATCCGAAGATCAAAGAAATAGAAAAACAGCAGCTCTAAATGTTGCATCACAACACTCAATACGAACCAAAGTAGACAGCGCAGCTCCAACTCCGATGGTGAACCACAAAAGAAACTAGGCAAGATTGGCGTCACGGGGGATCACCGAATGAACCACGTGTTAGGCTGTCACTCGTCATCGTATACCATCGGCCCCCACAATGTCTTCGACTTCGTAGCAACAAATAACCGAGGCACACCTAGGGACACGCCAGAGAAGAAGAGCCGACTACCACTCACCGCCGTCATCGTTGCCACAGAAGCCCTCGTGCGCGTCCAGCCGTAGGAAACACCAGAGGGATCAAAGACTTCAAGACGGCGCCCTAAAGAGGGGAACGACGTTGAAGACGGCGCCACCGCCTAACCTATAGCAGGATCTGAGCTATCACCCAAAGGAAATTGATGCGAGAGAAAAGGTTGTGAAATTGCCGACGATGTCTTCAAGGAGGATAAACGACGCCCACGGACGCCGTCACCGCCGGCCGGCCAGCACCAGTCAGGCTTCCACCCAGGGCAGCCACTCCCACGCGGAAGGCCGAGGTCAACCCGTGCCTCCACTCGACCGTGCACCCCCACACAGCAAGCACACCATCACTATGTAGGGCCACCAACTAGCCTCCTCGACGACGGGCCTGCAGAGACCAAATCGAGTCCTGCACCCCGCATCCAACCTCCCTGCTCCAGATCGGGTCCTGCACCCTGCCTCCCTGTTGGGGAACGTCGCATGGGAAACAAATATTTTCCTACGCGCACAAAGACCTATCATGGTGATGTCCATCTACGAGAGGGGATGAGTGATCTACGTACCCTTGTAGACCGTACAGCAGAAGCGTTAGTGAACGCGGTTGATGTAGTGGAACGTCCTCACGTCCATCGATCCGCCCCGCGAACTATCCCGCGATCAGTCCCACGATCTAGTGCCGAACGGACGGCACCTCCGCGTTCAGCACACGTACAGCTCGACGATGATCTCGGCCTTCTTGATCCAACAAGAGAGACGGAGAGGTAGAAGAGTTCTCCGGCAGCGTGACGACGCTCCGGAGTTTGGTGATGATCTCGTCTCAGCAGGGCTCCACCCGAGCTCCGCAGAAACGCGATCTAGAGGAAAAACCGTGGAGGTATGTGGTCGGGCTGCCGTGGAAAAGTCGTCTCAAATCAGCCCTAAAACCTCCGTATATATAGGTGGGAGAGGGGGGACCTTGCCTTGGGGCTCAAGGAGCCCCAAGGGGGTCGGCCGAGCCAAAGGGGGGAAGGACTCCCCCCCAAACCGAGTCCTACTTGGTTTGGTGGGTGGAGTCCTTCTTTCCTTTCCCACCTCCTCCTTTTTTTTTCTTTTCTCTTTGATTTTTCTTCCAATGCGCATAGGGCCCTTTTGGGCTGTCCCACCAGCCCACTAAGGGCTGGTGCGCCACCCTCAAGGCCTATGGGCTTCCCCGGGGTGGGTTCCCCCCCCCCCCCCCAGTGAACCCCCAGAACCCATTCGTCATTCCCGGTACATTCCCGGTAACTCCGAAAACCTTCCGGTAATCAAATGAGGTCATGCTATATATCAATCTTCGTTTCCGGACCATTCCGGAAACCCTCGTGACATCCATGATCTCATCCGTGACTCCAAACAACATTCGGTAACCAACCATATAACTCAAATACGCATAAAACAACGTCGAACCTTAAGTGTGCAGACCCTGCGGGTTCGAGAACTATGTAGACATGACCCGAGATACTCCTCGGTCAATATCCAATAGTGGGACCTAGATGCCCATATTGGATCCTACATATTTTACGAAGATCTTATCGTTTGAACCTCAGTGCCAAGGATTCATATAATCCCGTATGTCATTCCCTTTGTCCTTCGGTATGTTACTTGCCCGAGATTCGATCGTCAGTATCCGCATACCTATTTCAATCTCGTTTACCGGCAAGCCTCTTTACTCGTTCCGTAATACAAGATCCTGCAACTTACACTAAGTTACATTGCTTGCAAGGCTTGTGTGTGATGTTGTATTACCGAGTGGGCCCCGAGATACCTCTCCGTCACACGGAGTGACAAATCCCAGTCTTGATCCATACTAACTCAACGAACACCTTCGGAGATACCTGTAGAGCATCTTTATAGTCACCCAGTTATGTTGCGACGTTTGATACACACAAAGTATTCCTCCGGTGTTAGTGAGTTATATGATCTCATGGTCATAGGAACAAATACTTGACACGCAGAAAACAGTAGCAACAAAATGACACGATCAACATGCTACGTCTATTAGTTTGGGTCTAGTCCATCACGTGATTCTCCTAATGACGTGATCCAGTTATCAAGCAACAACACCTTGTTCATAATCAGAAGACACTGACTATCTTTGATCAACTGGCTAGCCAACTAGAGGCTTGCTAGGACAGTGTTTTGTCTATGTATCCACACATGTAAATGAGTCTTCATTCAATACAATTATAGCATGGATAATAAACGATTATCTTGATACAGGAATTATAATAATAACTATATTTATTATTGCCTCTAGGGCATAATTCCAACAGTGTCCCACTTGCACTAGAGTCAATAATCTAGCCCTCACATCATCATGCGAATTACATTGTAATAAATCTAACACCCATACAGTTCTGGTGTTGATCATGCTTTGGCCGTGGAAGAGGTTTAGTCAGCGGGTCTGCTACATTCAGATCCGTGTGCACTTTGCATATATTTACGTCCTCTCCTTCGACGTAGTCGTGGATGAGGTTGAAGCGTCGTTTGATGTGTCTGGACTTCTTGTGAAACCGTGGTTCCTTTGCTAAGGCAATGGCACCCGTGTTGTCACAGAACAAGGTTATTGGATTCAGTGCGCTTGGCACCACTCCAAGATCCGTCATGAACTGCTTCATCCAGACACCCTCCTTAGCCGCCTCCGAGGCAGCCATGTACTCCGCTTCACATGTAGAATCTGCTACGACGCTTTGCTTGGAACTGCACCAGCTTACCGCACCCCCATTAAGAATAAATACGTATCCGGTTTGCGACTTAGAGTCGTCCGAATCTATGTCAAAGCTTGCATCGACGTAACCTTTTACGGAGAGCTCTTCGTCACCTCCATACACGAGAAACATCTCCTTAGTCCTTTTCAGGTACTTCAGGATATTCTTGACCGCCGTCCAGTGATCCACTCCTGGATTACTCTGGAACCTCCCTGCCATACTTATGGCCAGGCTAACGTCCGGTCTAGTGCACAGCATTGCATACATGATAGAACCTATGGCTGAAGCATAGGGGACGGAGCGCATATGCTCTCTATCTTCATCAGTTGCTGGGCACTGAGTCTTACTCAATCTCGTACCTTGTAAAACTAGCAAGAACCCCTTCTTAGACTGTTCCATTTTGAACCTCTTCAAAACTTTATCAAGGTATGTGCTTTGTGAAAGTCCTATCAGGTGTTTTGATCTATCCCTATAGATCTTAATGCCTAGAATGTAAGCAGCTTCTCCTAGGTCCTTCATAGAGAAACTTTTATTCAAGTAATCCTTTATGCTCTCCAAAAACTCTACGTTGTTTCCAATCAGCAATATGTCATCCACATATCATATTAGAAACGCCACAGAGCTCCCACTCACTTTCTTGTAAATACAAGATTCTCCAACCACTTGTATAAACCCAAATGCTTTGATCACCTCATCAAAGCGTTTGTTCCAACTCCGAGATGCTTGCACCAGTCCATAAATGGATCGCTGGAGCTTGCACACCTTTTTAGCATTCTTAGGATCGACAAAACCTTCGGGTTGCATCATATACAATTCTTCCTTAAGGAAACCGTTAAGGAACGCCGTTTTGACATCCATCTGCCAGATTTCATAATCGAAAAATGCAGCTATTGCTAACATGATTCTGACGGACTTAAGCATCGCTACGGGTGAGAATGTCTCATCGTAGTCAACTCCTTGAACTTGTGAAGAACCCTTTGCCACAAGTCGAGCTTTATAAACGGTCACATTGCCGTCAGCGTCCGTCTTCCTCTTAAAGATCCATTTGTTCTGAATAGCCTTCCGGCCCTCAGGCAGTACCTCCAAAGTCCACACTTTGTTCTCATACATGGATCCTATCTCGGACTTCATGGCTTCTAGCCATTTGTTGGAATCTGGGCCCACCATATATTCTTCATAATTTGCAGGTTCATTGTTGTCCAACAACATGATTGATAAGACAGGATTACCATACCACTCTGGAGCAGCACGTGGTCTCGTCGACCTGCGTGGTTCGACAGAAACTTGAACCGGAGTTTCATGATCATCATCATTAACTTCCTCCTCAACCGGCGTCACAACGACAGAGGTTTCCCCTTGCCCTGCGCCACCATCCAGAGGGATGAGAGGTTCGACAACCTCGTCAAGTTCTATCTTCCTCCCACTCAATTCTCTCGAGAGAAACTCCTTCTCGAGAAAAGCTCCGTTTTTAGTAACAAACACTTTGCCCTCGGATTTGAGATAGAAGGTGTACCCAACTGTCTCTTTTGGGTAACCTATGAAGATGCACTTTTCCGCTTTGGGTTCCAGCTTTTCAGGCTGAAGCTTTTTGACATAAGCATCACATCCCCAAACTTTAAGAAACGACAACTTTGGCCTTTTGCCATACCATAGTTTGTATGGTGTCGTCTCAACGGATTTTGATGGTGCCCTATTTAAAGTGAATGCAGCTGTTTCAAATGCATAACCCCAAAACGATAACAGCAAATCGGTAAGAGACATCATAGATCGCACCATCTCTAATAAAGTACGATTACGACGTTCGGACACACCATTACGCTGTGGTGTTCCAGGTGGTGTTAAATGTGAAACAATTCCACATTGTCTTAAGTGGGCACCAAACTCGAAACTCAGATATTCACCCCCACGATCAGACCGTAGGAACTTGATCTTCTTGTTACGATGATTTTTAACTTCACTCTGAAATTGCTTGAACTTTTCAAATGTTTCAGACTTGTGCTTCATTAAGTAGACATAACCATATCTACTCAAATCGTCAGTGAAGGTGAGAAAATAACGATATCCGCCGTGTGCCTCTACGCTGATCGGACCACACACATCGGTATGTATGATTTCCAACAAGTCACTTGCATGCTCCATTGTTCCGGAGAACGGAGTTTTAGTCATCTTGCCCATGAGGCATGGTTCGCACGTGTCAAGTGAATCAAAGTCAAGTGACTCCAAAAGTCCATCGGCATGGAGTTTCTTCATGCGCTTTACACCAATATGACCTAAGCGGCAGTGCCACAAAAATATGGCGCTATCATTGTTAACTCTAACTCTTTTGGTCTCAATGTTATGTATGTGTGTATTGCTATCAAGATTTAATATGAACAATCCTCTCACATTGGGTGCATGACCATAAAAGATGTTACTCATAGAAATAGAACAATTATTATTCTCTGACTTAAAAGAGTAACCGTCTCGCAATAAACAAGATCCAGATATAATGTTCATGCTCAACGAAGGCACTAAATAACAATGATTCAAGTTCATAACTAATCCTGATGGTAACTGAAGTGAAACTGTGCCGACGGCGATTGCATCAACCTTGGAACCATTTCCTACGCGCATCGTCACTTCATCTTTCGCCAGCCTTCGTCTATTCCGTAGTTCCTGTTTCGAGTTGCAAATATGAGCAACAGAACCGGTATCGAATACCCAGGCACTACTACGAGAGCCGGTTAAGTACACATCAATAACATGTATATCAAATATACCTGATTTTTCTTTGGCCGCCTTCTTATCTGCCAGATACTTGGGGCAATTGCGCTTCCAGTGACCCATACCCTTGCAATAGTAACACTCTGTTTCAGGCTTAGGTCCAGCTTTGGGTTTCTTCGTCGGATTGGCAACAGGCTTGCCGCTCTTCTTTGAATTACCCTTCTTGCCTTTGTCGTTTCTCTTGAGACTAGTGGTCTTATTCACCATCAACACTTGATGCTCTTTACGGAGTTCAGACTCTGCGA
Source organism: Hordeum vulgare subsp. vulgare (assembly GCF_904849725.1). NCBI lineage: Eukaryota > Viridiplantae > Streptophyta > Magnoliopsida > Poales > Poaceae > Hordeum > Hordeum vulgare. The sequence goes on from NC_058521.1 coordinate 582,632,395, forward strand.
CTTTTAGCATCGCAAACAACTCGCCGGGTGACTTGTTCATCCCTTGCATGTTGTAGTTCAACACAAAGCCTTTATAGCTTGGCGGCAGTAATTGAAGGATTCTGTCAGTGATAGCCTCTTGCGGGAGTTCAATCCCCAGCTCAGCTAGACGGTTTGAGTATCGAGACATTTTGAGCACATGTTCACTGACAGACGAGTTCTCCTCCATCTTGCAAGCATAGAATTTATCGGAGGTCTCATACCTCTCGATCCGGGCATTCTTCTGAAAGATAAACTTCAACTCCTGGAACATCTCAAATGCTCCATGACGCTCAAAGCGACATTGAAGTCCCGGTTCTAAGCCATACAAGACTGCACATTGAACTATTGAGTAGTCCTCTTTACGTGCTAACCAAGCGTTCTTAACATCCTGGTCAGCCGTAGCGGGTGGTTCATCTCCTGGCACAGCATTAAGGACATAATCCTTCTTCCCAGCTTGTAAGATTAGCTTAAGATTACGAGCCCAGTCTACAAAGTTGCTTCCATCATCTTTCAACTTAGCTTTCTCTAGGAACGTATTAAAATTCAGGGTGACTGTCGCGTGAGCCATGATCTACAACACAAATATATTCAAAGTGGACTTAGACTATGTTCAAGATAATTAGAGTTTAACTTAATCAAATTATTCGCTAAACTCCCACTCAAAAAGTACATCTCTCTAGTCATTTGAGTGGTTCATGATCCACTTACACTAGCTCAAGTCCGATCATCACGTGAGTTGAGTATAGTTTCAATGGTAAATATCCCTATGCTAATCATATCATCTATATGATTCATGATCGACCTTTCGGTCTCATGTGTTCCGAGGCCATGTCTGCACATGCTAGGCTCGTCAAGCTTAATCCGAGTGTTCCGCATGCGCAACTGTTTTGCACCCGTTGTATGTGAACGTTGAGTCTATCACACCCGATCATCACGTGGTGTCTCAAAACGACGAACTATAGCAACGGTGCACAGTCGGGGAGAACACAATTTCGTCTTGAAATTTTAGTGAGAGATCACCTCATAATGCTACCATCGTTCTAAGCAAAATAAGGTGCATAAAAGGATTAACATCACATGCAATTCATAAGTGACATGATATGGCCATCATCACGTGCTTCTTGATCTCCATCACCAAAGCACCGACACGATCTTCTTGTCACCGGCGCCACACCATGATCTCCATCAACGTGTCGCCATCGGGGTTGTCGTGCTACTCATGCTATTACTACTAAAGCTACATTCTAGCAAAATAGTAAACGCATCTGCAAGCACAAACATTAGTATAAAGACAACCCTATGGCTCCTGCCGGTTGCCGTACCATCGACGTGCAAGTCGATATTATCTATTACAACATGATCATCTCATACATCCAATATATCACATCACATCGTTGGCCATATCACATCACAAGCATACCCTGCAAAAACAAGTTAGACGTCCTCTAATTTTGTTGTTGCATGTTTTATGTGGTGACCATGGGTATCTAGTAGGATCGCATCTTACTTACGCAAACACCACAACGGAGATACATGAGTTGCTATTTAACCTCATCCAAGGACCTTCTCGGTCAAATCCGATTCAACTAAAGTTGGAGAAACCGACACTTGCCAGTCATCTTTGAGCAACGGGGTTACTCGTAGCGATGAAACCAGTCTCTCGTAAGCGTACGAGTAATGTCGGTCCAAGCCGCTTCAATCCAACAATACCGCGGAATCAAGAAAAGACTAAGGAGGGCAGCAAAACGCACATCACCGCCCACAAAAACTTTTGTGTTCTACTCGAGAAGACATCTACGCATGAACCTAGCTCATGATGCCACTGTTGGGGAACGTCGCATGGGAAACAAAAAATTTCCTACGCGCATGAAGACCTATCATGATGATGTCCATCTATGAGAGGGGATGAGTGATCTACGTACCCTTGTAGACCGTACAGCAGAAGCGTTAGTGAACGCGGTTGATGTAGTGGAACGTCCTCACGTCCCTCGATCCGCCCCGCGAACTATCCCGCGATCAGTCCCACGATCTAGTGCCGAACGGACGGCACCTCCGCGTTCAGCACACGTACAGCTCGACGATGATCTCGGCCTTCTTGATCCAGCAAGAGAGACGGAGAGGTAGAAGAGTTCTCCGGCAACATGACAGCGCTCCGGAGGTTGGTGATGATCTCGTCTCAGCAGAGCTCCGCAGAAATGCGATCTAGAGGAAAAACCATGGAGGTATGTGGTCGGGCTGCCGTGGAAAAGTCGTCTCAAATCAGCCCTAAAACCTCCGTATATATAGGTGGGAGAGGGGGGACCTTGCCTTGGGGCTCAAGGAGCCCCAAGGGGGTCGGCCGAGCCAAAGGGGGGAAGGACTCCCCCCAGACCGAGTCCTACTTGGTTTGGTGGGTGGAGTCCTTCTTTCCTTTCCCACCTCCTCCTTTTTTGTTCTTTTCTCTTTGATTTTTCTTCCAATGCGCATAGGGCCCTTTTGGGCTGTCCCACCAGCCCACTAAGGGCTGGTGCGCCACCCTCAAGGCCTATGGGCTTCCCCGGGGTGGGTTGCCCCCCCCCCCCCCCCCGGAACCCATTCGTCATTCCCGGTACATTCCCGGTAACTTCGAAAACCTTCCGGTAATCAAATGAGGTCATCCTATATATCCAATAGCGGGACCTGGATGCCCATATTGGATCCTACATATTCTACGAAGATCTTATCGTTTGAACCTCAGTGCCAAGGATTCGTATAATCCCGTATGTCATTCCCTTTGTCCTTCGGTATGTTACTTGCCCGAGATTCGATCGTCAGTATCCGCATACCTATTTCAATCTCGTTTACCGGCAAGTCTCTTTACTCGTTCCGTAATACAAGATCCCGCAACTTACACTAAGTTACATTGCTTGCAAGGCTTGTGTGTGATGTTGTATTACCGAGTGGGCCCCGAGATACCTCTCCGTCACACGGAGTGACAAATCTCAGTCTTGATCCATACTAACTCAACGAACACCTTCAGAGATACCTGTAGAGCATCTTTATAGTCACCCAGTTACGTTGCGACGTTTGATACACACAAAGTATTCCTCCGGTGTTAGTGAGTTATATGGTCTCATGGTCATAGGAACAAATACTTGACACGCAGAAAACAGTAGCAACAAAATGACACGATCAACATGCTACGTCTATTAGTTTGGGTCTAGTCCATCACGTGATTCTCCTAATGACGTGATCCAGTTATCAAGCAACAACACCTTGTTCATAATCAGAAGACACTGACTATCTTTGATCAACTGGCTAGCAAACTAGAGGCTTGCTAGGGACAGTGTTTTGTCTATGTATCCACACATGTAAATGAGTCTTCATTCAATACAATTATAGCATGGCTAATAAACGATTATCTTGATACAGGAATTATAATAATAACTATATTTATTATTGCCTCTAGGGCATAATTCCAACACTCCCTGTTGCAGCAAGCGGGATCCGGGCACCACCAGCAGTCGGTAGTGCCCCTCCCAGGCCGCCGGCCACGGACGACCTACCAAGCAGCCAATCCGCCGCGCCACGACCACCACAACAACCGCCGTGACCTTGCCGAACGGCCACCGCCGGCCGCGCTCGCGAAATGGCCGCGGTCACCACACGCCATATCCGGGCTGCCTTGGGCCCCTGCCCAGTATGCCTCCTACGCGCCAGATCCGTGAATGTCGTCACTCCACGCTCGCCTCCCGCGATCGACACGCCACTGATCCGAGCAGGAGCGGAGCCTGAACTCCATGCTCACACAACCCCCCTGGATCTGGCCGTGGATCTGGTCGACACTCCAAGACGAAGCCACCGCTCGCCACGTAACCCTGCAGCCATGCGCACCCGGGCGCCGCGGGCGCCCGTCACGTTCGCTGGCGCCCGCTCGCTACGCCCAGCCTCCCTCCTCCTTGCTCGTTGCCGCGCGCATCCGCCCGCTCTTCGTGTCATCCCCACCATGCTTGCAGACGATCGCCCCGCACCGCCCGAGCTGCACGCGAGGGATAGGACCACCGCCGAAGCCACGCGGGCTTTGCTCGGCGGCGGGGGAGGGAGACGGCAAGGGGGGAGTTTTGGGCGCGGATCGCCCACAGGAGGCGACGGGGGGCTCCGTTTCAGTTTTCCTTGTATTGGCGAGCCTGTCAACAAGCGCTAAATATTTAGGCCCTGATTGGTTTCAATAAGTCAGGTGACTTAAAACCAGTGACTTATAAGGCACGCCTGTTTGGTTGTCATCTGACTTATAAGTCACCTTTCCATGCAAAAGTGGGTGACTTATAAGTTTTAAGTTGGGGTGGAGCAACTTATGACTTATAAGTTGGGGTGACTTATAAGTTTGGTCTGTTTGGCAAAATAAGTCACTTTTTGCACTTTTCAACTTATAAGTTGGTGACTTATTTGGAACCAAACAGGGCCTTAACCTGAGAACTCCGGGTTCGAGCCTTGCACTTGCTACGCCGGTGCATGCGCACGCCGTTGCCGTATCGCTCAGCCCCATGCCCATAGTATCCCGCATCCGGCACCGTCAGCTGTGCAAGCCCACAGTTGACGTGTTTGCGTCACCGGACCTGACGCTATGGCGTGGCGTACGTATGGAATAGGCGGCGACGGGGATCATGGAGACGTGCTAGAGCGCGGCTACCCGGCCGTGCATGGCCTCATATTGTTGTTGTCTAGACCCCGATCGCTTCACGGCGACTACTTCCCGTGTTTCAGGGGAAGTCACTGGCACCTCAATATACTGAAATTCACTAAGATCAGTTCCCATCTCATTTGTTTGAACACTATCAGAACCATAGTGAAAACCTAACATCACTAAATCATACATTTCTGTTGTCCTAAAAAATTATTCAACAACGACAAATTTTAAAAGAAGGACAAACCTAATTTTTTGTCGAATCAACTAAAAATGGAAAGACCTAAATAAATTTCCCAAATCTACCGGAGCAACTAAAAATAATTAAACAACTTAACTGACATTTTCCGAATCAACTAAAAATTAGAAGACCTAAATATATTTTTCAAATCTATCGAAGCAGCTAAAATTAATTAAACAGCTTAATTGACATTTTCCGAATCAACTATAAATTAGAAGACCTAAATATATTTCCCAAATATACCAGAGCACCAAAATTATTAAACTACGCTACGGGAACAAATGTTGAATTTTACCCTTAAAGCGTGCGAAGAAACGATGAACGACGAATGACGAATGACGAACACCACCACCTCCAACTCCACCACAGAACCACAAACTTCACCCACACTCCACCACCACCCCCACCACCACCACCTCCACCTCCACCTCAACCTTCACCACCTCCACCTCAACCTCAACCTCAACCACCACCACCTCCACATCCACCTCAACCTCCACCACCAAAAAAATGATCAATACAACCACCACGAACTACCCATCGCGAGAAGACGGATGGCTTGGCTGCCCTAACCCTAGACAATACAACTACGGTGGAAAATGTGACAAATAACGGTTAGGATTTAGTGTAAAGATGGGGGAGTTTTCGGATGGGGAGAGGAGAAAGAAAGAGATAAGGAGGAGGAGGAAGAAGGAGACGGAGGGTTGGCTCAGATCGACCACCTATCGGCCTCGCCAAGGCCGAAAGGCCTATCGGCCACCCTCCAAGCCGAGTGGGTGCGAGCGACATGGCCCGGCCAATTATGGGCTACCACGTGGCCGACCGGTGGCTAATTGGCCACGCCAAGGCCGACTGGTGGCACTCGGCTACGGCTAGGCCGAGCCAATCGGGTACGGTCAGGCCGAGGCCATTATATTTTTGGAAAAAAAATCAAACGGCACAATATTTTTCAAAAACAATAAAAATGCAATATTTTAAAAAAAAATAGCTGCATTCTGTGCTGCTCAAAATGTACTTGATAGTGAAGTGACATTTACAACGTTTCAGGCGTGCTCTTTCAAAATTGCAGCCAAATCACATAGCAAAAAGTAGAGCTGACAGGGAAGCGTGTCATGCTATATATATAATTTCAACATGCTGGTAAAATCAACGCAATTATGATGATATACATGTGTTTGTATTTTTACTATTTCCTGTACCGTGTATATTTCTTTTCTACAAATCCACTATTCATCCTATATATTAGACCTACAATTGCTCACAGTTTGATTATTCCCTATGAAAGTATGGATGCGATGTCATCTGAAAGGTTCAGCCGGGGAAGTTTCTTCGAGAAGGGCAGCCGCCTGAAAACATTCGGCAGCTTCAAGTGCCGCTGATGAACTGCCCTCTTCATCTTCGTAAGTTAGGCCGAGGTTAAACCATGCGACATGGTTTGTTCTGTCCAGCTTCAGCGCATCAGTCAGGAGGCACCTTGCGGCAGGCAAGGGCCTCCCACCAAGCTGTCGAAGAGCAACCGCCGCAGATATCAAACTCGGTGTGTGCTTAGGGTCGAGACCTAATGCTTTGGAGTATGCTCCAAGAGCCTCCTTTAGAAACCCTCTTGCTTCAAGTAGTTTTCCTGCATGGATAAAACATCGTAATAAATATCAAGAATGGTTTTTTCCTTCACGGTGAAGAATCGTTGTCCGCTTGTGAACTATTGAAAAAAAATTGTGTCAACACGGTGCAAGGATTCTTGAGAATGGGGAAGTTGGTGGTAAGAAGAATATGAAGCACCTGTAGCATGATAGGCCAAGGGAGAATATGCACTGATGGCTTTTATTTTTGATATGCAAAGCTCTGTATCCCTCCACTGTGACAGGCTTAGGTACAGAAGGGCCAGATTGTACCATGCATCTGTTTCCATGCTTCCATCATCCTTTGTGCCCTGCGAAAAGTTGAACAGCTCTATCAGATAATTCTTCTCACTTATTTTTCTAATGGAATCCCATAACTGTAAGTGGCAAACAGAACAATGCTCTCCCCTTTTATTCAAAAGCAATATTCCCAACATGGGCATTGCAATTTATTCTGTCAACTGAATGTATATGCTTAAAAATCATGTAAGATACTTGTCATACTAGCTGTCATTAATCAAAGATGTGATAAAAACTGTTCCGGCAGGCCTTTTCTTATAGTAAAGCTGTAGAAGGTTATTGATCTAACAGATACAGATTTCTGTTTTCAGTTTGTCATCATATATGCAAATATGCAAATAGATACAGTACAGCAATAAAAGATAATACTGTGAAAATACCAAGCACAACAGTCTCTTTAGGAAAAACAACAAAGTCGATTTTTATCAGGTGCGTACCTGTAATACAAAAATCCCAGAGTTGAAATTTTTCTTCCTAAGTTCGATGACAGCAAGAAGCTGGGTATAAGTCTCGACTGCCTTCTTAAATTGGCCGTTTGCAGCCTGAATTTTGGCTTTGGTTTGCAACAGATCTCCTTGGCACCACTTTGCAGTCTGATCAAGGGCAGCATCTACAATAGATTCAGCATCTTCAAACCGTTTTTGAGCACTCGTGATGCGGGCTACAAGGAGCCAACTCCTTAATTCTGAACCATTCTCCAATTTCAGTAACTTCTTTGCATAAAGAGCTGCTGCGTCTAGTTTCCTCTGCTCAGCATTTTCAAGGCTCAGATTGTACAGTACCCTGAAATCTTTGTCTTTCATCTTCTTTTCAGCAACACCAAGCACCTTCAGTGCTTCACGCTGCTGAGAAGCTCTCTCTGTACCACTCGAAGCATATCTAGCGTGACGAGAGAGGGAAATGCCAAGTAGAAGGTCCGCGACAACCTCTAACTGGTCACAACCTCCATCAAGACAAGCAAGGGCTCTGCGTGCATAGGATGCACCTTCTTCAGCATGTGCACCGTTCTTGCTACAAATTTTTGACGTTAGAAGAAGTTCCTTGAGACAACTGGAGTCCTCTCCAAATTTTAGTATCATTTTGAGCAGATTGAGGGCACTTTGATCATCTTCATCTGCCAGGTAACACAATGCAACGTTGTACAACCACTCTCTGCTGGGTAACACACCAGGCAATAGTTTTTCAAACTGACCGGCTAGAGGTTTTAACCGTCCTGACATGGACAATGCAAAAGTCAGATGATGCATCACAGTTGGGTCTCTCTCAAGCCTCCTAAGGTTGAATTTCATCAATAAAATCATCAAAAGAAGAATAGCTTCTTCCAGATTATTCCGAGGTACAAATGAACCATCCAATTGGGATCGAAGAGGTGGAGTGCAGGCCTCACAGCCACTGTATAGGAGAAAAATAGCAAACTCCTTTTGTATTCTACCAATGGCCTTTGCATCGAGATTCCAGTTACTAAGAAGAGCCCTCCTATATGAAGAGAGAGCTTCAGGAGGGAAATCCCCTAATTTCCATAGCTCAGGAAGCAACTCAATGGCACTGCATACTGTTGCATTCAAGTTACTACCAACTCCAAAGTTGGGTGGTAAACCCTTTGGCAGTGCCGATTCTACAACTTCCAATATCGTACTGCACTCCTGTGCAGCTTCTGCAAAACGAAATCAAATTGGGGTAATGTTTGAAAGAGTAACACAGAAATGAGAAAATGATCGAATGATGGGCATCCAGACAAAATATAAATAGGTGGGGTTTTACCTCTGAACTTCCCAAGATCGCGAAGTGCTATAGTTTTGAGATATATGGTCTCCATTACTAGATTAACAGTATGCAAGGACATTGGCGGATAACTGGAATGTGGATCCGCCCTTGCTAGTCTACTGATGGACATTTTCACCGTAGGAATTAATTCGGGCATATTTATCCCATCAAGCACACGAAGTGCTTCTTCAACATGCCCCCGTTGGTACTCCACTCTTGCTAGCAATGCTCTTGCTTCCTGAAAAGTTATTGATAATTATGCTTATGAACTAGTATGAAATAAATGAGTATGGAGCACCCTTTGGGACGGCTATCATACTTACAATCAGTAAGGAAAGACAACTTTCTTACACATGTGAAAGCAGTTGAGAAGTCGAGCATACCAACAACATAAAACTGCAGACTGGTGTGGTATAAATTACAGACTGATTTACTACAGCACACGAGATGCAGAAATTCAGAGTATGTACTGTGTTGTGATTAATATGATGTTAGTGATCTAAACGCTCTTATATATATTTGTTTACGGAGGGACTACAAACTAGCATGAAATTCAATCTAAAATTATGATGAAGAGAAATGGCAGGCAGAGGTGCATAATTTCAGAAAACATGTACGAGCTGTCAAATGCAGATCTTTTTGACACATTATGCAGCAGAATATAAGACAAAGTTTTTTTCCCTCTTCTAGAGAAAGAAATAGACAATCGTTAATAATGAAATAGTCCAAGAAACAGCTCAAGGACTTTGGTTGCACCAGTACCGTCTGGCATGAAGCAAACATACAAAGAAACCATGATAGAAAACAGTTGGCAGATCCAACAAAAAACACTGTTGGTCATTAGGAGATTTACGTAACAAGATGAAGCACCAACCTCATAGTTGAGGGAACCACCCTCCTGGAGAGACAACTCGGCTTCTTGAAGACCATTATTTTTGGCATACAACTCGATTTCGCCATTTGATGGGTTGAGCTCGTCCACCAGATTGGCCTGCTCCCCGGAGCAGAGGCACTGCATCGCCATCCGCCGAAACACGCTAGGAGATCTCCCCCTCTCTTTCCTGCCCTCCATCATGCCCCATCAGACCCTTTCTCGCACATTTCCTATATTAAGAGCCGCAATGTTTGATTTAATCACTGGCAACCATGGCATTGCACAGCTTGGTGCTATTCGAGCAAACGAACCTAGACGAACTACTGGCATGTGCATGGCACGACTAAAAACAGCACAATTTTGATGCTATGCTCTGGGAATTGGCCATCACAGTTACCTACAGCAGGGTGTTATTCTCAGCAGAAAGATTAATTAAACATGGAGAGAGCGTCAGTTCCGTTTCGTCTGTACAAACTAAAACACAACATCATCCACGGAGGTTCGAAAGAAAGGCTCGAAATTTAGCACATGCTCCTGAACTCCCGATAAAAAAGACAATGAAATTCGCTCCTGAAAAAACACGGGGGGGGGGGGGGGGGGGGGAGTTCCACAGAGAAGCCCCGCCGCTAAGAGCTAACAGTTGTACCAAACTAACCGATCGAAGAACTCGCTCACCTCGGCCAGACGAGGAAGACGCGATTCCCCGCAGGCAACCACCAGGAACCCGGTCCCGCCGCCGCCCCGATCGCCAGGAACGCCAATTCGGCCCGAGATCGGACGGGGCCGGGTGAGCCGGGGGGGTCGGGGGAGGTCCGCGGAGGCGATCCGGTCGAGGCGAGGCAGGGGCGCTCCGGATTCCCGGAGCCAAATCCAAGAAGCGCCGCGATGGAGCCAGCAATCCGGAATTTTTCCTGGGATCCTTGTTGGCCACTCGAAGTTTGTTTAGTACTGGCAGCAGTACCTGTTTGGTGTTCGGCCGCTGTCCCCACGGAACGGGAATTTGCGGAACTTTCCGGGGGGGTGGGCCGCAACAACGGGCTGCCTAAAAGTCGAAGGGAGAATGTTTATAGGTAGGCCCTTGTTGTTTCAGAATATTACTGTGTTTAGTATAATGTGTTCTACTCCCTTTGATCTGGAAATATTTATCCTAGAAATGTATAGACTACATTTGTGTGTGTGTTTTTAGAAATCAGCAAGAGCACTGCCTTTGCATTAAGAAGAGGTGAATTAATCAGTTTACAGAAAATAAACTGACGGAAACCTGATACAACAAACTTCTAATCCTCTTGTTTTCTTAAATATAAGACCTTTTAGAGATTCACTATAAACTACATACGGATGCATATAGACATATTATAGAATGTAGATTCACTCATTTTGTCCTGTATGTAGTTTATAGTTAAATTTCTAAAATGTCTTGTATTTAGAAACGAAGAGACATGGTTGAGAAAAGGAGATACATGGGTCAACGCTCAAACGCGGGTAGGCTAGTTGCCCTCCTTGCGGACCTGGCCAATGGAGTGACACCTTGTTCTCATGGTATAGCAAGTCATGTAGCCACATGATCAAATGGCGAACACACCCATATTCATACATCATTCATCGAAGACTAAATCATGAAGACCGGAGATTAACGAAGCTATCTATACCAAAATATTTGATAAATGTGGGACTTGATGATGCAACAATGACCATGTACATGTTGAGACACGTAGGTGTCAAATCCAGGCCACATCATTGTAGTTAGCTTAGAAATCGCACTTAACAGTGTTTGATAACATTTTCGCGTATGCTATTTGTTATCCACTTGTGATTGGAAAACATATCTAGTTCGTGCTTGAATTTTAAACACTAGATCGTTTCGCGAGACCAACGCAATTAGGAAAAATATGTGCATTCAAAATTACAGAAAATGTGGGAGCAACAGCATGATGCCCGCAAAGGTGATATTAGTCTTTCATTTGTTTATTATACGGACATGTGTGACTTTTGGGATGGCGTTTGCTTCTACTCGCTCCGTTTTGTATTATAAGCCGTTTTGGCATTTTCCAAGAAGTTCCGAAAACCAGTAAAATGACACGTTTACCTCTGTTTCAAAATATATAAGCAAGCGAAACAGTGAAATATCAGAATACACAGGCAAGCGAGACACATCAAAATTTGAATCGTCGCTGCCTAGGTAGAGAGGTATGGCGGGTCTCCAATGGATCGGTGTCGCTGACGCCACCTCCCCCAGCATCTCGTCGCCTCTACCAGTAGATCAAGCTTTAGGTCTCCAACAGATCGGTGACGGAGGA